>NW_026539283.1:7500-61224 GCF_027791375.1 Indicator indicator | reverse complement strand
CACCCCCAACCAACCAAGACCCAACCAAGCATCCCCCAACCAAGCATCCCCCAACCAACCAACCCCCAACCAACCAACCCCCAACCAAGCATCCCCCAACCAACCAACCCCCAACCAAGAGACCCCCAACCAAGAGACCCCCAACCAAACCACCCCCAACCAAGAGACCCCCAACCAAACCACCCCCAACCAACCAAGACCCAACCAAGCATCCCCCAACCAACCGACCCCCAACCAAGAGACCCCCAACCAAGAGACCCCCAACCAAACCACCCCCAACCAAGCGACCCCCAACCAAACCACCCCCAAGCAACCAAGCCCCAACCAAGCATCCCCCAACCAACCAACCCCCAACCAACCAACCCCCAACCAAGCATCCCCCAACCAAGCATCCCCCAACCAACCAACCCCCAACCAAGCATCCCCCAACCAAGCATCCTCCAACCAACCAACCCCCAACCAACCAACCCCCAACCAAGCATCCCCCAACCAACCAACCCCCAACCAACCAACCCCCAACCAAGCATCCCCCAACCAAGCATCCCCCAGCCAATCAACCCCCAACCAAGCATCCCCCAGCCAACCAACCCCAAACCAAGCATCCCCCAACCAACCAACCCCCAACCAAGCAACCCCCAACCACACCACCCCCAACCAAACCACCCCCAACCAAGCAGCCCCCAACCAACCAACCCCCAACGAAGCATCCCCCAACCAAGCAACCCCCAACCAAGCATCCGCCAACCAACCAACCCCCAACCAACCAACCCCCAACGAAGCATCCTCCAACCAAGCATCCCCCAACCAAGCATCCCCCAACCAACCAACCCCCAACCAACCAACCCCCAACCAACCAACCCCCAACCAACAAAACCCCAAACAAACCACCCCCAACCAACCAACCCCCAACCAACCAACCCCCAACCAAACCACCCCCAACCAACCAACCAACCCCCAACCAACCAACCAACCCCCAACCAACCAACCAACCCCCAACCAACCAACCCCCAACCAAGCATCCCCCAACCAAGCATTTCCTTAACCAACCAACCCCCAACCAACCAACCCCCAACCAACCAACCCCCAACCAAGCATCCCCCAACCAACCAACCCCAACCAACCAACCCCCAACCAACCAACCCCCAACCAACCAAGCAACCCCCAACCAACCAACCAACCCCCAACCAACCAACCCCAACCAAACCACCCCAACAAACCAACCCCCAACCAACCAACCCCCAACCAAGCATCCCCCAACCAACCAACCCCCAACCAACCAACCCCCAACCAAACCACCCCCAACCAACCAACCCCCAACCAACCAATCCCCAACCAAGCATCCCCCAACCAAGCATCCCCCAACCAAGCAACTCCCAACCAAGCATCCCCCAACCAAGCATCCCCTAACCAACCAACCCCCAACCAACCAACCCCCAACCAACCAACCCCCAACCAAACCACCCCCAACCAAACCACCCCCAACCAACCAACCCCCAACCAACCAACCCCCAACCAACCAACCAACCCCCAACCAACCAACTCCCAACCAAACCACCCCCAACCAACCAACCCCCAACCAACCAACCTCGAACCAAGCATCCCCCAACCAACCAACCCCCAACCAACCAACCCCCAACCAAGCATCCCCCAACCAACCAACCCCCAACCAACCAACCCCCACCCAACCAACCCCCAACCAACCCCCAACCAAGCATCCCCCAGCCAACCAACCCCCAACCAAGCAACCCCCAACCAAACCACCCCCAACCAAGCAGCCCCCAACCAACCAACCCCCAACGAAGCATCCCCCAACCAACCAACCCCCAACCAAGCATCCCCCAACCAAGCATCCCCCAACCAAGCAACCCCCAACCAAACCACCCCCAACCAACCAACCCCCAACCAACCAACCCCCAACGAAGCATCCCCCAACCAAGCAACCCCCAAACAAGCATCCCCCAACCAACCAACCCCCAACCAAACCACCCCCAACCAACCAACCAACCCCCAACCAACCAACCAACCCCCAACCAACCAACCCCCAACCAAGCATCCCCCAACCAACTCCCAACCAACCAACCCCCAACCAAGCAACCCCCAACCAACCAACCCCCAACCAACCAACCCCCAACCAAGCATCCCCCAGCCAACCAACCCCCAACCAAGCATCCCCCAACCAACCAACTCCCAACCAAGCAACCCCCAACCAAGCATCCACCAACCAAGCATTCCCCAACCAACCAACCCCCAACCAACCAACCAACCCCCAACCAAGCAACCCCCAACCAAGCATCCCCCAACCAACCAACCCCCAACCAACCAACCAACCCCCAACCTACCAACCCACAACCAAGCATCCCCCAACCAAACCACCCCCAACCAACCAACCCCCAACCAACCAACCCCCAACCAAACCACCCCCAACCGACCACCCCCAACCGACCAACCACCAACCACGCAGCCCCCAACCAACCAACCCCCAACCAACCAACCCCCAACCAACCAACCCCCAACCAAGCATCCCCCAACCAAGCATCCCCCAACCAACCAACCCCCAACCAACCACCCCCAACCAAGCAACCCCCAACCAACCAACCCCCAACCAACCAACCCCCAACCAACCAACCCCCAACCAAACCACCCCCAACCAACCAACCCCCAACCAACCAACCCCCAACCAAGCATCCCCCAACCAACCAACCCCCAACCAACCCCCAACCAAACCACCCCCAACCAAACCACCCCCAACCAACCAACCAACCCCCAACCAAGCATCCCCCAACCAAGCATCCCCCAACCAAGCATCCCCCAACCAACCAACCCCCAACCAAGCATCCCCCAACCAAGCATCCCCCAACCAAACCACCCCCAACCAACCAACCCCCAACCAACCAACCCCCAACCAAGCATCCCCCAACCAACCAACCCCCAACCAACCAACCCCAACCAAACCACCCCCAACCAAACCACCCCCAACCGACCAACCCCCAACCAAGCAGCCCCCAACCAACCAACCCCCAACCAACCAACCCCCAACCAACCAACCCCCAACCAAGCATCCCCCAACCAAGCAACCCCCAACCAAGCATCCCCCAACCAAGCATCCCCCAACCAACCAACCCCCAACCAACCAACCCCCAACCAAGCAACCCCCAACCAAGCATCCCCCAACCAACCAACCCCCAACCAACCAACCCCCAAACAACCAACCCCCAACCAAGCATCCCCCAACCAAACCACCCCCAACCAACCATCCCCCAACCAAACCACCCCCAACCAACCACCCCCAACCAACCAACCCCCAACCAACCAACCCCCAACCAACCAACCCCCAACCAACCAACCCCCAACCAAGCATCCCCCAACCAAGCATCCCCCAACCAACCAACCCCCAACCAAACCACCCCCAACCAAGCAACCCCCAACCAACCAAGCAACCCCCAACCAACCTTCCAACCCCCAACCAACCAACTCCCAACCAAACCACCCCCAACCAACCAACCCCCAACCAACCAACCCCCAACCAAGCATCCCCCAACCAACCAACCCCCAACCAACCAACCCCCAACCAAACCACCCCCAACCAAACCACCCCCAACCAACCAACCAACCCCCAACCAAGCATCCCCCAACCAAGCATCCCCCAACCAAGCATCCCCCAACCAAGCACCCCCCAACCAACCAACCCCCAACCAAGCATCCCCCAACCAAGCATCCCCCAACCAAACCACCCCCAACCAACCAACCCCCAACCAACCAACCCCCAACCAAGCATCCCCCAACCAACCAACCCCCAACCAACCAACTCCCAACCAAACCACCCCCAACCAAACCACCCCCAACCGACCAACCCCCAACCAAGCAGCCCCCAACCAACCAACCCCCAACCAACCAACCCCCAACCAACCAACCCCCAACCAAGCAACCCCCAACCAAGCAACCCCCAACCAAACCACCCCAACCAACCAACCCCCAACCGACCAACCCCCAACCAAGCATCCCCCAACCAAGCAACCCCCAACCAACCAACCCCCAGCCAACCAACCCCCAACCAAACCACCCCCAACCAACCATCCCCCAACCAACCAACCCCCAAGCAACCAACCCCCAACCAACCAACCCCCAACCAACCAACCCCCAACCAAACATCCCCCAACCAACCAACCCCCAACCAACCAACCCCCAACCAACCAACCCCCAACCAAACATCCCCCAACCAACCAACCCCCAACCAACCAACCCCCAACCAACCAACCCCCAACCAACCACCCCCAACCAACCAACCCCCAACCAAGCAACCCCCAACCAAGCAACCCCCAACCAAGCAACCCCCAACCAAACCACCCCCAACCGACCAACCCCCAACCGACCAACCCCCAACCAAGCATCCCCCAACCAACCAACCCCCAACCAACCAACCCCCAACCAACCAACCCCCAACCAAGCAACCCCCAACCAACCAACCCCCAACCAAGCAACCCCCAACCAACCAACCCCCAACCAAACCACCCCCAACCAACCAACCCCCAACCGACCAACCCCCAACCAAGCATCCCCCAACCAAGCAACCCCCAACCAACCAACCCCCAACCAAGCAACCCCCAACCAAGCAACCCCCAACCAAACCACCCCCAACCAACCAACCCCCAACCAAGCATCCCCCAACCAAGCAACCCCCAACCGACCAACCCCCAACCAAGCATCCCCCAACCAAGCAACCCCCAACCAAGCAACCCCCAACCAAACCACCCCCAACCAACCAACCCCCAACCAAGCATCCCCCAACCAAGCAACCCCCAACCAACCAACCCCCAACCAAGCAACCCCCAACCAACCAACCCCCAACCAACCAACCCCCAACCAAGCATCCCCCAACCAAGCAACCCCCAACCAACCAACCCCCAACCAACCAACCCCCAACCAAGCAACCCCCAACCAAGCAACCCCCAACCAAACCACCCCCAACCAACCAACCCCCAACCAAGCAGCCCCCAACCAAGCAACCCCCAACCAAGCAACCCCCAACCAACCAACCCCCAACCAACCAACCCCCAACCAAGCATCCCCCAACCAACCAACCCCCAACCAACCAACCCCCAACCAACCAACCCCCAACCAAGCAACCCCCAACCAACCAACCCCCAACCAACCAACCCCCAACCGACCAACCCCCAACCAAGCATCCCCCAACCAAGCATCCCCCAACCAAGCATCCCCCAACCAAGCAACCCCCAACCAACCATCCCCCAACCAACCAACCCACAAGTAACCAACCCCCAACCAACCAACCCCCAACCAACCAACCCCCAACCAACCAACCCCCAACCAAGCATCCCCCACCCAACCAACCCCCAACCAACCAACCCCCAACCAAGCATCCCCAACCAACCAACCCCCAATCAACCAACCCCCAACCAAGCATCCCCCAACCAAGCATCCCCCAACCAACCAACCCCCAACCAACCAACCCCCAACCAAACCACCCCCAACCAAACCACCCCCAACCAAACCACCCCCAACCAACCAACCCCCAACCAACCAACCCCCAACCAACCAACCCCCAACCAAGCATCCCCCAACCAACCAACCCCCAACCAACCAACCCCCAACCAAGCATCCCCCAACCAAGCATCCCCCAACCAACCAACCCCCAACCAAACCACCCCCAACCAAGCAGCCCCCAACCAACCAACCCCCAACCAACCAACCCCCAACCAAGCATCCCCCAACCAAACCACCCCCAACCAAGCAGCCCCCAACCAACCAACCCCCAACCAAGCATCCCCCAACCAACCAACCCCCAACCAACCAACCCCCAACCAACCAACCCCCAACCAAGCAGCCCCCAACCAAGCAACCCCCAACCAACCAACCCCCAACTAAACCACCCCCAACCAAGCAGCCCCCAACCAACCAACCCCCAACCAACCAACCCCCAACCAAGCATCCCCCAACCAAGCAACCCCCAACCAACCAACCCCCAACCAAGCAACCCCCAACCAAGCAACCCCCAACCAAACCACCCCCAACCAACCAACCCCCAACCAAGCATCCCCCAACCAAGCAACCCCCAACCGACCAACCCCCAACCAAGCATCCCCCAACCAAGCAACCCCCAACCAACCAACCCCCAACCAAGCAACCCCCAACCAAGCAACCCCCAACCAAACCACCCCCAACCAACCAACCCCCAACCAAGCATCCCCCAACCAAGCAACCCCCAACCAACCAACCCCCAACCAAGCAACCCCCAACCAACCAACCCCCAACCAACCAACCCCCAACCAAGCATCCCCCAACCAAGCAACCCCCAACCAAGCAACCCCCAACCAACCAACCCCCAACCAACCAACCCCCAACCAAGCAACCCCCAACCAACCAACCCCCAACCAAACCACCCCCAACCAACCAAGCCCCAACCAAGCATCCCCCAACCAACCAACCCCCAACCAACCCCCAACCAAGCAACCCCCAACCAAGCATCCCCCAACCAACCAACCCCCAACCAACCAACCCCCAACCAACCATCCCCCAACCAAGCAACCCCCAACCAACCAACCCCCAACCAACCAACCCCCAACCGACCAACCCCCAACCAAGCATCCCCCAACCAAGCATCCCCCAACCAAGCATCCCCCAACCAAGCAACCCCCAACCAACCATCCCCCAACCAACCAACCCCCAAGTAACCAACCCCCAACCAACCAACCCCCAACCAAGCATCCCCCACCCAACCAACCCCCAACCAACCAACCCCCAACCAAGCATCCCCAACCAACCAACCCCCAACCAACCAACCCCCAACCAAGCATCCCCCAACCAAGCATCCCCCAACCAACCAACCCCCAACCAACCAACCCCCAACCAAACCACCCCCAACCAAACCACCCCCAACCAAACCACCCCCAACCAACCAACCCCCAACCAACCAACCCCCAACCAACCAACCAACCCCCAACCAAGCATCCCCCAACCAAGCATCCCCCAACCAACCAACCCCCAACCAAGCATCCCCCAACCAAGCATCCCCCAACCAACCAACCCCCAACCAAACCACCCCCAACCAAGCAGCCCCCAACCAACCAACCCCCAACCAACCAACCCCCAACCAAGCATCCCCCAACCAAACCACCCCCAACCAAGCAGCCCCCAACCAACCAACCCCCAACCAAGCATCCCCCAACCAACCAACCCCCAACCAACCAACCCCCAACCAAGCAGCCCCCAACCAAGCAACCCCCAACCAACCAACCCCCAACTAAACCACCCCCAACCAAGCAGCCCCCAACCAACCAACCCCCAACCAACCAACCCCCAACTAAACCACCCCCAACCAAGCAGCCCCCAACCAACCAACCCCCAACCAACCAACCCCCAACCAAGCATCCCCCAACCAACCAACCCCCAACCAAACCACCCCCAACCAAGCATCCCCCAACCAACCAACCTGCAACCAAGCAACCCCCAACTAAGCATCCCCCAACCAAGCAACCCCCAACCAACCAACCCCCAAGCAAGCATCCCCCAACCAACCCCCAACCAACCAACCCCCAACCAAGCATCCCCCAACCAAGCATCCCCCAACCAAGCAACCCCCAACCAACCAACCCCCAACCAAGCATCCCCCAACCAACCAACCCCCAACCAACCAACCCCCAACCAAACCACCCCCAACCAACCAACCCCCAACCAACCAACCCCCAACCAAACCACCCCCAACCAACCAACCCCCAACCAACCAACCCCCAACCAAACCACCCCCAACCAAGCATCCCCCAACCAACCAACCCCCAACCAACCAACCCCCAACCAACCAACCCCCAACCAACCTACCAACCCCCAACCAACCAACCCCCAACCAAGCATCCCCCAACCAACCAACCCCCAGCCAAGCATCCCCCAACCAAGCATCCCCCAACCAAGCATCCCCCAACCAACCATCCCCCAACCAACCAACCCCCAACCAACCAACCCCCAACCAACCCACCCCCAACCAACCAACCTCCAAGATGAAAGAGAAAAATCCAAACAAGCTCCAAACCAAAACAATAACAACTCCAAAAAGAAAACCCCAAGCCCCAAACCCCAAGCTTTGGGCTCCTCTCCCCCAGAAGGACATTGAGGAGCTGCAGCAGGTCTAGAAAAGGGCAAGAGAGCTGGGGGAGGGTCTGGAGAGCAGGGCTGGGGAGGGGCAGCTGAGGGAGCTGAGGGTGGAGAAGAGGAAGCTGAGGGAGACCTCCTTGAGCTCTGCAGCTCCCTGAGGAGGTTGCAGCTAGGTGGGGGTTGGGCTCTGCTCCTAGTGATAGAAGGATTGCAAATAGCTCCAAGTTGCCCCAGGGGAGGTTTAGGTTGGACCTGAGGAACAATTTCTTTGCTGCCAGAGTGGTCAGGGACTGCCCCAGGCTGCCCAGGGAGGTGGTGGAGTCTCCATCCCTGGAGGTGTTCCAGAAACCTGTGGCCATGGCACCTGGAGCCAGGGTTTGGTGGCCATGGAGGGGTTGGGTTGAGGGCTGGGCTGGGCTGGAGGATCTTAGAGGTCTTCTCCAGCCACCACAACTCTGTGGTTCTCTGAAATGCTTAACCACACTCAGGAGTTCAGGAACCAACCCAGAGCCAAGCAAGGAACCAAGCCAGGGAAGAAAACCCAAAGTGGGCAAAAGGTGAGGACAGAGGCAAAGAGAGCAAACAGGAACCACCTTACCCAGCTCTGCCTTCAGCTCCTTCCTTCCTAGGAGACACAGGACACAGTCAGGGCAGGGTCAACCTCTTTGGCACCTCTTGGGTCACCCAACAGTGCCAAGAGCTGCCCCAGGGGCACCACAGGTCAGGAGCTTCCTGCTCAGCTGCTCTGAGCTAAGAGAAGGTGAAGCCAACCCAAGCTCAGCCCTGGGGTCCCCTCCCACTGTTCCAACTTGATTTGGTTTGCACAGGATCAGAGGATCACAGGATCAGAGGATCAGAGGATCAGAGGAACACAGGATCAGAGGAACACAGGATCAGAGGAACACAGGATCACAGGATCAGAGGATCACAGGATCAGAGGATCACAGGATCACAGGATCTCAGGGTCAGGATCACAGGATCAGAGGATCAGAGGATCAGAGGATCACAGGATCACAGGATCACAGGATCACAGGATCACAGGATCTCAGGGTCAGAGGATCACAGGATCAGAGGATCACAGGATCAGAGGATCAGAGGATCAGAGGATCAGAGGAAAACAGGATCACAGGATCAGAGGATCACAGGATCAGAGGATCACAGGATCACAGGATCACAGGATCAGAGGATCACAGGATCAGAGGATCACAGGATCACAGGATCACAGGATCTCATGGTCAGAAGATCTCATGGTCAGAGGATCACAGGATCAGAGGATCACAGGATCAGAGGATCAGAGGAACACAGGATCACAGGATCAAAGGATCACAGGATCAGAGGATCACAGGATCAGAGGATCACAGGATCACAGATCAGAGGATCACAGGATCAGAGGATCACAGGATCTCAGGGTCAGAAGATCTCAGGGTCAGAGGATCTCGGGATCAGAGGAACACAGGATCACAGATCAGAGGATCACAGGATCACAGGATCAGAGGATCACAGGATCAGAGGATCAGAGGATCACAGGATCACAGGATCACAGGATCAGAGGATCAGAGGATCACAGGTCAGATCACAGGATCAGAGGATCACAGGATCTCAGGGTCAGAAGATCTCAGGGTCAGAGGATCTCGGGATCAGAGGAACACAGGATCACAGATCAGAGGATCACAGGATCAGAGGATCAGAGGATCAGAGGATCACAGGATCAGAGGATCACAGGATCAGAGGATCACAGGATCACAGGTCAGATCACAGAATCAGAGGATCAGAGGATCACAGGATCAGAGGATCACAGGATCAGAGGATCAGAGGATCACAGGATCAGAGGATCACAGGATCAGATCACAGGATCAGAGGATCACAGGATCAGAGGATCACAGGATCAGAGGATCACAGGATCAGATCACAGAATCAGAGGATCACAGGATCAGAGGATCACAGGATCAGAGGATCACAGATCAGATCACAGGATCATAGGATCAAAGATTGGATCACAGGATCATAGATCAGACCACAGGATCAGAGGCTCTCAAGATCAGAGGAACACAGGAACACAGGATCAGATGATCAAAAGGTCAGGGGAACACAGGATCACAAGATCACAGGATCATGGGATCACAGGATTACAGGATCACAGGGTCATAGGATCACAGGATCATAGGATCAAAGATTGGATCACAGGATCACAGGATCAGAGATCAGATCACAGGATCAGAGGATCTGAGGATCAAAGGAACACAGGCTCTCAGGATGGCAAGATCACTGATCAGAGGATCACATGATCAGAGGATCACAGCACCACAGGGTCACAGCACCACAGATCAGAGGATCACAGGACCATAGGATCACATGATCAGAGGACCAGAGGGTCATAGGATCATAGGATCTCACAATCACAGGATCTCAGGAACACAGGATCCCAGATCCCAGGATCCGAGGATCCCAGGATGTTAGGGGTTGGAAGGGACCTCCAAAGATCTCCCAGTCCAAGCCCTGCCAGAGCAGGACCACAGAACCCAGCACAGGTCCCACAGGAACACATCCAGACAGGGCTGGGAAGGCTCCAGAGCAGGAGACTCCACAACCTCTCTGGGCAGCCTGCTCCAGGCCTCTGGCAGCCTCCCAGGGCAGAAGTTCCTCCTCCTGCTGAGCTGGAACCTCCTGTGCTGCACTTTCCATCCCTTGCCCCTTGGCCTAGCCCAGGGCACAGAGAGCAGAGCCTGGCCCTGGCCCCTCCCTGCTGCCCCCCAGCCCTCAGCTCTTGACAGACATTGAGCAGATCCCTCTCAGCCTTCTCCTCTGCACACTGCACACCCCCAGGGCTCTCAGCCTCTCCTCCCCAGGCAGTGCTGCAGTCCCTTCAGCATCCTTGGAGCCCTCCCTTGGCTTCTCTCCAGCAGATCCCTGTCCCTCCTGAGCTGGATGCAATATTCCAGGGGAGGTCTCCCCTGTGGGGCCAGGCTGGGAGAGTTGGGGCTGCTCAGCCTGGAGAAGAGAAGGCTCCAGGGAGACCTCAGAGCAACCTTCCAGCACCTGATGGGGCTCCAGAAGAGCTGGGGAGGGACTTTGGACAAGGGCTGGGAGTGCCAGGATGAGGGAGAAAGGCTTTGAGCTGGGAGAGGGGAGACTGAGAGTGAAGATGAAGAAGAAATTCTTTAGAGGGAGGGGGGGAGAGGCTGGCACAGGTTGCCCAAGGAGGCTGTGGCTGCCTCCTCCCTGGAGGTGTTCAAGGCCAGGCTGGATGAGGCCCTGAGCAACCTGGGCTGTGGGAGGGGTCCCTGCCCATGGAACTGGATGAGCTTTGAGGTCTCTTCCAACCCAACCCATTCCATGGCTCTGTGACCTGCAGCCTTCAGCTGAAAACTGACCTCCTGTGGCCTGGGCTGGGTGGCTGTCACCATTCCCTCAGCACTCAAAGGAGCTTCTGGCTCCTGCAATTTCCTTTGCGGACCACCTCCATCCCTGTCTCCACCTGCTTCCACCTCTGAGCTCCCTCAGCATCATCTGAAGTGCAAAGGACTTTTACCTTCTTCCATCTCCATCTTCCCTTGGACTGAAAGAGAAGAAGAATTCATCACATTGGAAAAAGAAATTAACCTTCCCATTGGAAACAGAAATTAACCTTCCCATTGGAAACAGAAATTAACCTTCCCATTGGAAACAGAAATTAACCTTCCTATAAGAAAGAGAAATTAACCTTCCCATTGGAAACAGAAATTAACCTTCCTATAAGAAACAGAAATTAACCTTCCCATTGGAAACAGAAATTAACCTTCCCATTGGAAACAGAAATTAACCTTCCTATAAGAAAGAGAAATTAACCTTCCCATTGGAAACAGAAATTAACCTTCCCACTGGAAACAGAAATTAACCTTCCCACTGGAAACAGAAATTAACCTTCCTATAAGAAACAGAAATTAACCTTCCCATTGGAAACAGAAATTAACCTTCCCATTGGAAACAGAAATTAACCTTCCTATAAGAAACAGAAATTAACCTTCCCATTGGAAACAGAAATTAACCTTCCCACTGGAAACAGAAATTAACCTTCCCACTGGAAACAGAAATTAACCTTCCCACTGGAAACAGAAATTAACCTTCCCACTGGAAACAGAAATTAACCTTCCCAATGGAAACAGAAATTAACCTTCCCAATGGAAACAGAAATTAACCTTCCCATTGGAAACAGAAATTAACCTTCCTATAAGAAACAGAAATTAACCTTCCAATAAGAAAGAGAAATTAATCTTCCCATTGGAAACAGAAATTAACCTTCCTATAAGAAAGAGAAATTAACCTTCCCATGGAAACAGAAATTAATCTTCCCATTGGAAACAGAAATTAACCTTCCCATTGGAAACAGAAATTAACCTTCCCATTGGAAACAGAAATTAATCTTCCTATAATAAACAGAAATTAACCTTCCCATTGGAAATAAAAATCAACCTTCCCATTGGAAACAGAAATTAACCTTCCCATTGGAAATAAAAATTAACCTTCCCATTGGAAACAGAAATTAACCTTCCCATTGGAAACAGAAATTAACCTTCCCACTGGAAACAGAAATTAACCTTCCCATTGGAAACAGAAATTAACCTTCCCATTGTAAAGAGAAATTAATCTTCCCATAGGAAACAGAAATTAACCTTCCCACTGGAAACAGAAATTAACCTTCCCATTGGAAACAGAAATTAATCTTCCCACTGGAAACAGAAATTAACCTTCCCACTGGAAACAGAAATTAACCTTCCCACTGGAAACAGAAATTAACCTTCCCACTGGAAACAGAAATTAACCTTCCCACTGGAAACAGAAATTAATCTTCCCATTGGAAACAGAAATTAACCTTCCCACTGGAAACAGAAATTAACCTTCCCACTGGAAACAGAAATTAACCTTCCCATTGGAAACAGAAATTAATCTTCCCAATGGAAACAGAAATTAACCTTCCCATTGGAAACAAACAGAAATTAACCAGGCCCCAAACCTCCTCCTGACAGCAGAGGTGAGGTCTGCAGCAGGAGGGGAGGGAGGCAGCAGAGGGGGTGGGGGGCAGCTCCTGCTGGCCCCTCCTAAA
This sequence comes from Indicator indicator, assembly GCF_027791375.1. Lineage (NCBI taxonomy): Eukaryota > Metazoa > Chordata > Aves > Piciformes > Indicatoridae > Indicator > Indicator indicator. The sequence goes on along the minus strand of NW_026539283.1, from coordinate 48,041 downwards.
GGGGAGCTGCAGGCATTCTGGGGATGAAACAACAAAGGATTGCACTTTCCAGTCCCCCCCCCCCCCGGCCCCCTCTAGCCTCTGGAGGTCTCTGCTCTATGGTTTTAAGGTTTTTAAACCCATAACAACCTCCCAGCTTGCAAATCCCTCATCACCTTCGTCCTCATCTTCCTCCTCACTTACCCAAGTTCATGATCTCCTTCTGGCTGCCTGGTTAAAAGAAAAGAAGAAAAAGGAGGAGGAGGGGAAGTCCATTTTTGGCCTTGCTTTAGATGCAGTGATAGAAATCAGCAATGTGGTTGGTCAGTGAGCCTCTAGGGTCGCTGGCAATGCTCCAGCTGCATCCCAGATTTCTGTTCTCCCTCATCTCAGGTGATGTAAGGAGAGGAGATGGCTTGAGGTTGCCCCAGGGGGGGGTCACAGACCCCAGACCACTTCACACTTCTCTGTGTGGTCAGAGCTGCCCAGGGAGGTGGTGGAGTCTCCACCCCTGGAGGTGTGGAGGTGGTGCTGAGGGTCCTGGTGCAGGGGCAGTGGTAGGGTTGGGAGCTCCAGGGGTGTGATTTGGTTTGGTGACCTCAGAGGTCCCTTCCAACCTCCTCAGCTCCATGGTTCTGTGAGTCACAGACCTTGACCTCTGCAGCTCCCTGAGAGGAGGTTGCAGCCAGGGGGGGGTTGGGCTCTGCTCCCTAGTAATAAGAAATGGCCTCAAGCTGCCCCAGGGGAGAGTTAGGTTGGAGATGAGGGAAACTTTCTGGGCTGCAAGAGTGGTCAGGGACTGGAAGAGGCTGCCCAGGGAGGTGGTGGAGTCCCCAGCCCTGGAGGTGTTCAGGGAAGGTGTGGCCATGGCTCTCTGGCAGATGGTTTGGTGGCCATGGGGGCTTGGGTTGAGGTTTGGATTCAAGGATCTTGAAGGTCTCTTCCAACTGAAAGGAGTCCTAGAACCATGGAATGGGCTGGGTTGGAAGGGACCTTCAAGGTCATCCAGCTCCAACCCCCTGCCATGGGCAGGGACACCTCCCACCAGCCCAGGTTGCCCAAGGCCTCATCCAGCCTGGCCTTGAGCACCTCCAGGGAGGAGGCAGCCACAGCCTCCCTGGGCAACCACCTCCCTGTCTCCCTACCCTCACTGCCAAGAATTTCTTCCTCATCTCCACTCTCAGCCTCCCCTTTTCCACCTCAAAGCCATTGCTCCTCCTCCTGGCACTCCAAGTCCCTCCCCAGCTCTCCTGCAGCCCCTTCAGGTACTGGAAGGTTGCTCTGAGGTCTCCCTGGAGCCTTCTCCTCTCCAGGCTGAGCAGCCCCAGCTCCCTCAGCCTGATTTCTGCACCCAGTGATGTCTGTGGTTGTAGGAAGGGGACTCCAAGCCTGGCTCAGCTCACTCTGCTTCCCTCCTCAGACCTAAAGCCACCTGAGACAAGGATCTGCAGGTTGCAGTCCTCCTTCTTCACACCATGGACTCTCCCAACACTTCTTTGGGATCCATTCCCAGAATTTAGTTAGAGAGCTTTTGTTCCCATCCTGGATTTCACACAGGATCCCAGATCCCAGATCAAAGGATGTCAGGGGTTGGAAGGGACCTCCAAAGATCTCCCAGTCCAAGCCCCTGCCAGAGCAGGACCACAGAACCCAGCACAGGTCCCACAGGAACACATCCAGACAGGGCTGGGAAGGCTCCAGAGCAGGAGACTCCACAACCTCTCTGGGCAGCCTGCTCCAGGCCTCTGGCAGCCTCCCAGGGCAGAAGTTCCTCCTCCTGCTGAGCTGGAACCTCCTGTGCTGCACTTTCCATCCCTTGCCCCTTGGCCTAGCCCAGGGCACAGAGAGCAGAGCCTGGCCCTGGCCCCTCCCTGCTGCCCCCCAGCCCTCAGCTCTTGACAGACATTGAGCAGATCCCTCTCAGCCTTCTCCTCTGCACACTGCACACCCCCAGGGCTCTCAGCCTCTCCTCCCCAGGCAGTGCTGCAGTCCCTTCAGCATCCTTGGAGCCTTCCCTTGGCCTCTCTCCAGCAGATCCCTGTCCCTCCTGAGCTGGATGCAATATTCCAGGGGAGGTCTCCCCCTGTGGGGGCAGAGCAGAGGGGGAGGAGAACCTCCCTGGCTCTGCTGGCCACACTCTGCTGACTGCAGCCCAGGGCCCCTTCCTGGCCCCCAGGGCACATTGCTGAGCCCTGGGGAGCTTGGTGCCCACCAGCACTCCCAGCTCCTTCTCCCTGGGGCTGCTCTCCAGCAGATCCCCTCCCAACCTGTCCTGATTTGTCCTTCCCAGCTGCAGGAGGTGGCACAAGGGCACCACTTACGTCTCAGCTTGCAGGAGATGGTGAAGATGAGGACCATGCAAAGGCATAAAAGGAGGAGGAAGGTCATCAGCCACTTGGAAATGGTGGGGAAGAAAACCTCTGTTCAAACCAAAGCAAACCAAACCCAGAGTTATGTTCTGTGAATCATTAAAACAAGAAAGAAAATCAGGAACTTGGGATCCCAGCTGGGTTCAGAAGGGACCTCTGGAGATCATCCACTCCACATCCCCCCTGTTGAAGAAGGGGAACCCAAAGCAGGTTGCCCAGGAGCACAATCTCCAGCTGGGGTTGGAAGCTCTGCAGAGGAGGAGACTCCACAACCTCTCTGGGCAGCCTGCTCCAGGCCTCCAGCAGCCTCACACCAAAGAATTTTCTCCTCCTGTTCAGGAGGAACCTCCTGGGTGCCACTTTGTGCCCCTTGCCCCTTGGCCTGGCCCTGGGCACCACTCAGCAGAGCCTGGCCCCAGCCTCTTGCCCCCCACAGCTCCTTCAGCTGCTGCTGAGCATTGCTCAGATCCCTTCTGGGGCTGCTCTGCTCCAGGCTCTCAGCCCCCTCAGGGCTCTCAGCCTCTGCTCCTCCCAGAGCTGCTCCAGGACCCCTCAGCAGCTTTGCAGCCTCCCCTGGACTCTCAGAGTGCTCCAGAGGTCACCTTTGCCAGGTGCCTGCAGCTGAAGTCCTTAATCCATTTTCATTCAGCTCGAGGTTGGCTTCCTTAAAACTGGAGAAGGTCTTGAGACAGCTCTGAGGCTTTCCTCAGAGGAAAAAAAAAAAAATCATTTCATGGGTGCCAGGATGAGAAGAAATGACCTCAAGTTGCACTGCTGAGGCCACAGCTGGAGTGCTGGGGTCAGCTTTGGGCTCCTCACCCCCAGGAGGACATTGAGGGGATGGAGAAGGTCCAGAGAAGGGCAAGAGAGCTGGGGGAGGGTCTGGGGAGCAGGGCTGGGGACCTGGGGGTGGTTAGCCTGGAGAAGAGGAGGCTGAGGGAGACCTCCTTGACCTCTACAGATCCTTGAGAAGGGGATGGAGCCAGGTGGGGGTTGGGCTCTGCTCCCTAGTGATAGGGCAAAAGGGAATGGCCTCAAGCTGCCTCCTTGGGACCTGGAGCTGCATCCCTGGGGCCTGGAGCTGCCTCCTTGGGACCTGGAACTGCCTCCTTGGGACTTGGAGCTGCCTCCTTGGGACCTGGAGCTGCCTCCTTGGGACCTGGAGCTGCATCCCTGGGGCCTGGAGCTGCCTCCTTGGGACCTGGAGCTGCCTCCTTGGGACTTGGAGCTGCCTCCTTGGGACTTGGAGCTGCCTCCTTGGGATCTGGAGCTGCCTCCTTGGGACCTGGAGCTGCCTCCTTGGGACCTGGAGCTGCCTCCTTGGGACCTGGAGCTGCCTCCTTGGGATCTGGAGCTGCCTCCTTGGGACTTGGAGCTGCCTCCTTGGGGCCTGGAGATGCCTCCTTGGGACCTGGAGCTGCCTCCTTGGGACTTGGAGCTGCCTCATTGGGATCTGGAGATGCCTAATTGGGACCTGGAGCTGCCTCCTTGGGATCTGGAGCTGCCTCCTTGGGACCTGGAGCTGCATCCTTGGGACCTGGAACTGCCAAGCTGAACTTTGTGCTGCATCAGAATGGTTTGGTCTGGAAGGCAGAGAGGCTTGGTGGGGGCTGGGGAGGGACATCAAGGCCTGGGTTTGTTGGCCTGGTTTAAAGGGAGCTCTGTGTGAAGCTTTGGCTTCAGGGGGCTGTGTGTTAAGCCCAGCCTAAGGATGGCCCCAGGGCTCCCCCACCTGAGATCAGGACTCTGGACTCGCTGGTGGCATTCAGCAGGTTGTTGACTACCCTGCAGGAGATTTCCAGGTCAGAGCTCTGCTGGAGGCTGATGGAGGTCAAAACACTGTAGAGGCCTCCAGGCATCGTTGTCACCTTGGTGGTGGAGACCTCCTTCAGGACCTGTCCTTGGCCATCCAACCACAGCAGCTGAGGTTTAGGAAACCATCCCTCTGCCTGGCAGCTGAGGGCAATGCTCTCCTTCCTGTGGCTCTTCAGGTGAATGGAAGGCACAGCACCACGGGCTGAGGAACAGCAAAGAGTCAAGGTGAGGCTGGACAGGGCTCAGGGCAACCTGACCTGGTGGAGGATGTCCCTGCTGGGTGCAGAGGGGCTTGGACTGGATCAGCTTTGGAGCTCCCTTCCAACCCATCCTATGACTCTATGACTTGCAGAAGTTCCTGCAGGGCTTTGGAGTAGATGACCTTGAAAGGTCTCTTCCAATCCAACCCAGCTCAACCTAACTAAACCCAACTCAATTCAACCCAATCCAACCCAACTCAACCCAACCCAACCCAACCCAACCCAATCCAACCCAATCCAACCCAACCCATCCCAACCCAATCCATCCCAACCCAACCCAAACCAACCCAACCCAACTCATCCCAACCCAACCCAACCCAACCCAACCCAACTCATCCCAACCCAACTCAACCCAACCCAACTCAACCCAACCCAACCCAACCCAGCTCAACCCAACTCAACCCAACCCTACTCAACCCAACCCAACCCAATCCATTTTGTGACTGGAGATATTCAAGGTGAGACTCAAGAGGGCTCTGGGCAGCCTGATCTGGTGGAGGATGTCCCTGCTGAGTGCAGAGGAGGTTGGACTGGATGAGCTGTGGAGCTCCCTTCCAACCCAGACCATTCTATGATTCTGTGGCTCTGTGAGTCTCTGATTTTATGATTCTGTGACTGTGATTCTGTGATTCTCTAATTCCATGATTCATTCCATGGCTCTGTGATTCTCTGACTCTCTGATGCTGATTCTATGATTCCATGATTCTATGCTTCCATGATTCCATCAGTCTCTGATTCCATGATTGTATGATTCTATGATTCCATGAATCTATAATTCTCTAATTCTGTGTTCTATGACTCTGGTTCTATGATTCTATGATTCTGTGACTCTGGTTCTATGATTCTATGACTCTGGTTCTATGATTCTATGACTCTTTGGTTCTCTGATTCTGATTCTTTGGTTCTATGATTCTATGATTCTATGACTCTGGTTCTATGATTCTATGACTCTTTGGTTCTATGATTCTATGACTCTGGTTCTATGATTCTATGATTCTGTGACTCTGGTTCTATGAGTCTGTGATTCTGGTTCTATGACTCTTTGGTTCTATGATTCTATGACTCTCTGGTTCTATGATTCTATGACTCTGGTTCTATGATTCTATGACTCTGGTTCTATGATTCTATGACTCTGGTTCTATGATTCTATGACTCTGGTTCTATGATTCTATGACTCTGGTTCTATGATTCTCTGACTCTGGTTCTATGATTCTATGACTCTGGTTCTATGATTCTATGACTCTGGTTCTATGGTTCTATGACTCTGGTTCTATGGTTCTATGACTCTGGTTCTATGATTCTATGACTCTGGTTCTATGATTCTGGTTCTATGATTCTATGACTCTGGTTCTATGATTCTATGACTCTGGTTCCATGATTCTATGATTCTATGACTCTGGTTCTAGGATTCTATGACTCTGGTTCTATGATTCTATGACTCTTTGGTTCTATGATTCTATGACTCTGGTTCAATAATTCTATGATTCTATGACTTTGGTTCTATGATTCTATGATTCTATGACTCTGGTTCTATGGTTCTATGACTCTTTGGTTCTATGATTCTATGACTCTGGTTCAATAATTCTATGATTCTATGACTCTGGTTCTATGATTCTATGATTCTATGACTCTGGTTCTATGATTCTATGACTCTGGTTCTATGAGTCTGTGATTCTATGACTCTGGTTCTATGATTCTATGATTCTGTGACTCTGGTTCTATGATTCTATGATTCTATGACTTTGGTTCTATGATTCTATGATTCTGTGACTCTGGTTCTATGAGTCTGTGATTCTATGACTCTGGTTCTATGATTCTATGATTCTATGACTTTGGTTCTATGATTCTATGATTCTGTGACTCTGGTTCTATGATTCTATGATTCTATGACTCTGGTTCTATGATTCTATGACTCTGGTTCAATAATTCTATGATTCTATGACTCTTTGGTTCTATGATTCTATGACTCTGGTTCTATGATTCTATGATTCTATGACTCTGGTTCTATGAGTCTGTGATTCTGTGACTCTGGTTCTATGATTCTATGATGCTGCTTCTCTGATTCTATGTCTCTTTGGTTCTCTGCTTCTCTGACTCTGTGCCTCTGTGATGGATTCTCTTCCTCTCCCCCTCCAAACCAAGAGCTGCCACTCACCTGCCACTTGCAGCTGGACCAAGGCTCCCTGCTGTGTGCCATTGAAGGAGACCTGGCAGCTGTAAAGTCCTTGGTCAGAGCTCTTGATGTCCTTCAGGAGCAGGGAGAGGTTGCCAGCCCTCAGCTGGCTGTGGAAGAGCTCAGCTCTGCCTTGATAGCTCTCATCTGGTTCCTCCTCTGGGGCCTTTCCATCATAGCTGCTCACAGTGACTTTGTGAGGCCCTCCCTGGAACCTCCACTGGACAGAGAACTCCTCAGGGCTGTGAGCTGCTGGCAGGTGGCAGGGCAGGAGGACCCTGTCCCCAATGAGCCCAATGATGGAGCTGCTCTGAGGAGAGCTGCTCAACTGACCTGAGGGAAGAGCAAGAGGCAGCTGCTTGTCCATCTCCCAGATCTCCATCAGCTTCCACCAGGCTGCCTGGGGAGGTGGCTGAAGCCCCAACCCCCCCTGGAGGGGTTTGAAAGCTGCAGAGATGTGGTGCTGAGGACCATGGCTCAGCCCCAGGCTTGGCAGAGCTCGAGAAGGGTTGGGTTTGATCACAGAAAATAACATTCATGGTGGGAGAGCCCCTCAGGAACCCCAAGTCCAACCCAGAACCCTAAACCACAGCCCCAAGCACCACATCCCAACCACCCTCAAACATCTCCAGGGGTTGGTGACTCCAGCACCTCCCTGGGCAGCTCACTCCAGGCCCTGACCTCTCTCTTTCCTCCTGGCCAGCCCAACCCTGCCCTGCTGCAGCTTGAGGCTGCTCCTCTTGTCCCCTCACTAAGGAGCTGTGAGCAGAGGCCAGCACCAACCTCTCCTCAACCTCCTTCCAGGGAGCTGTAGAGAGCACTGAGGTCTCCCCTCAGGCTCCTCTCCTTCACACCAACCCTCCCCAGCTCCTTCACTCTCTCCTCACCAGATTTATTCCCCAGGCCCTCCACAGCCTCCTTGCCCTGCTCTGCCCTGGCTCCAGCACCTCCACATCTCTCCTGTGGACACAGCACTCCAGGGGTGGCCTCCCCAGGGGACAGTCCACAGCATCACAGAACATTGGAGGTTGGAAGGGACCTCCAGAGGTCACCCAGTCCCAACCCCCTGCCAGAGCAGGATCCCCCAGGGCAATCCACACTGGAATGCAGCCAGGAGGGTTTTGAAGGTCTCCAGAGAAGGAGACTCCACAACCCCCCCTGGACAGCCTGCTCCAGGCCTCCAGCAGCCTCACACCAAAGAAGTTTCTCCTCCTGCTCAGCTGGAACCACCTGGGTGCCACTCTGTGCCCCTTGCCCTGGCCCTGGGCACCACTCAGCAGAGCCTGGCCCCAGCCTCTTGCCCCCCAGCCCTCAGCTATTGATGGACATTGATCAGATCCCTCTCAGCCTTCTCCTCTCCAGACTCTCCACCCCTAGGGCTCTCAGTCTCTTTCCCCAAGGGAGATGCTCAAGGCCCCAAATCCTCCTCCTGGCTCTCCCCTGGACTCTCCCCAGCAGCTCTCTGTCTCTCTTGAACTGGGGAGCCCCAGACTGGACACAGGATTGCAGCTGTGGCCTCAGCAGGGCAGAGCAGAGGGGCAGCAGAACCTCCCCAGCCCTGCTGGCCACACTTCTCTTGCTGCCCCCCAGGACCCCATTGGCTCTCCTGGCCCCAAGGGCACTTTGCTGTCCCATGCAGAACTTGCTGCCCACCAGCACTCCAAGGTCTTTCTCCATGGAGCTGCTCTCCAGCAGGGCATCTCCTGACCTGTCCTGCTGCCTGCTGTTATTCCTGCCCAGGTGCAGGATCCTGACCTTGTCCTGATTGAACTTCCTGAGGTTTCCCTCTCCCAGCTCTCCAGCCTGAGGGGTCTCAGCCACCCCCACCCCCAGCTGCTGAGGGTCCACTCAAAATCCTCCTCCAGGTGGTTGATAAAGAGGTTGACCAAAACTGGGCCCAGTCCTGATCCCCTGGGGGCTCCAAACAGGGCACTTTGGTTTGGGGAAAGGAAATTTGGGTTGGACCCAGCTCCAGGAAAAAAAATACATCAAAACCCCCCAAACAAATCCTTGAAGGATGGAAAAGCTTTGGTAGGGATCTTCTGGAGTCCAAGATGCTTCCAATTCCTTAGGGATGACTCAGCCTCAAGGTGGAAGGGAGCAGAGGGTGATGCCATGGTGGCACAGGATCCCAGATCCCAGGATCCCAGGATGTTAGGGGTTGGAAGGGACCTCCAAAGATCTCCCAGTCCAAGCCCCTGCCAGAGCAGGACCACAGAACCCAGCACAGGTCCACAGGAACACATCCAGACAGGGCTGGGAAGGCTCCAGAGCAGGAGACTCCACAACCTCTCTGGGCAGCCTGCTCCAGGCCTCTGGCAGCCTCCCAGGGCAGAAGTTCCTCCTCCTGCTGAGCTGGAACCTCCTGTGCTGCACTTTCCATCCCTTGCCCCTTGGCCTAGCCCAGGGCACAGAGAGCAGAGCCTGGCCCTGGCCCCTCCCTGCTGCCCCCCAGCCCTCAGCTCTTGACAGACATTGAGCAGATCCCTCTCAGCCTTCTCCTCTGCACACTGCACACCCCCAGGGCTCTCAGCCTCTCCTCCCCAGGCAGTGCTGCAGTCCCTTCAGCATCCTTGGAGCCTTCCCTTGGCCTCTCTCCAGCAGATCCCTGTCCCTCCTGAGCTGCCTGCTGTTATCCCCCCCCAGGTGCAGGATCCTGACCTTGTCCTGATTGACCTTCCTGAGGTCTCCCTCTCCCAGCTCTCCTTGGGTGGCAGCACCAACCTGACCTCCCTGCTCCTGCTGGGCACAGCACTTCCAGCCCCAGCCAGGCTGCCTCTGGTTCTCTTGGCCACCTGGGCACACTGCTGGCTCCTCTCCAGCTGCTTTGTCCATGAGCTGGAAGGTCCCCAGGTGCCATGGCCACACATTTCTTGACCACCTGCTGGAGTGGGGACTCCACCACCCTCCCTGGGCAGCCTGGGCCAGTGCTTGAGAACCCTTCCAGAGAAGAAAGTTCTTCTGTTATCCATCCTGAACCTCCCCTGGGGCAGCCTGAGGCCATTCCCTCTCTTCCTCCTATCCCTTGTTCCTTGGGACCAATCCCCACCTGGCTGCAGCCTCCTCCCAGGGAGCTGCAGAGCTCAAGGAGGTCTCCCTCAGCCTCCTCCAGCCTCAACCCTCCCCCAGCTGCCCCTCCCCAGCCCTGCTCCCCAGCCCCTTCCCCAGCTCTCTCCCTGCTGCAGCTCCTCAATGTCCTCCTGGGGGTGAGGAGCCCCAAGCTGAAGCCAGCCCTCAAGCTGTGCCCAGCCCAGGGCCACAATCCCTGCCCTGCTCCTGCTGCCCACACCACTGCTGCTGCAGCCCAGGCTGCTGCTGCCCTCCTTGCCCACCTGGGCACTGCTGGCTCCTCTCCAGCTGCTGCCCCCCAGCCCCCCCAGGGCCTTTCCTGCTGGGCACTTTCCAGACACTCTGCCCCCAGCCTGCAGCCTTCCTGTGCCCCAAGGGCAGGACTCAGCCCTTGGCCTGCTTGAACCTCCTCCCAGTGACCTCAGCCATGGCTGCAGCCTGCCCAGGGCCCTCTGCACAGCCTCCAACCCTCCAGCAGCTCAGCTCCCACCCAGCTTGGTGCCCTTTTGGTGCCCTCTTGGTGCATTTCACAGCCAAGGTGGAACCATCTGTACCTGCAGCCAGGCACCACCTGTGCTGGAGAGCCAGGAAGGGAATTGCTGTCAGCCACCAGAAGGAGGAACCCATTGAGATCAAAGCCTCCTAATCATCCACAGCACCCAGAGCAAAGCCTCCAGATGGAACCCAGAGGGACTCCTTCAGCCTCCTCCTCCTCCTCCTCTGCTCTGTGCAGGAAAACAAACTGCAGAGAGAAAACAGTAGGGGAAAAAACATTGAATGAAAAGAGAGAAGCACTGCAGGGTGTGGAAGGTGAACTGCAGTGAGACTCAAAGGCAAATCCTCTCCTCTCCTCTCCTCTCCTCTCCTCTCCTCTCCTCTCCTCTCCTCTCCTCTCCTCTCCCTCTCCTCTCCCTCTCCTCACCTCCCCTCTCCTCTCCTCTCCTCGCCTCTCCTCTCCCCCACCCCTCCCTCTCCTCTCCCTCTCCTCTCCCTCTCCTCTCCCTCTCCTCTCCTCTCCTCCCCTCCCCTCTCCTCTCCTCTCCCTCTCCTCTCCCTCTCCTCTCCTCTCCCTCTCCTCTCCTTTCCTCTCCCTCTCCTCTCCTCTCCCTCTCCTCTCCTTTCCTCTCCCTCTCCTCTCCTCTCCTCTCCCTCTCCTCTGCCTCTCCTCTCCCCTCCCTCTCCTCTCCCTCTCCTCTCCTCTCCCTCTCCTCTCCTCTCCCTCTCCTCTCCCTCTCCTCTCCTCTCCCTCTCCCCTCCCTCTCCTCTCCCTCTCCTCTCCCTCTCCTCTCCCCCTTTTTTATGGAACTCTGACATCCAAACTCCTTTTTTATGGAACTCTGATGTCCAAAACTCCTTTTATGGAACTCTGATGTCCAAAACTCCTTTTTTATGGAACTCTGATGTCCAAAACTCCTTTTTTATGGAACTCTGACGTCCAAAACTCCTTTTATGGAACTCTGATGTCCAAAACTCATGTTATGAAACTCTGATGTCCAAAACTCCTTTTATGTAACTCTGATGTCCAAAACTCCTTTTTTATGGAACTCTGATGTCCAAAACTCCTTTTTATGGAACTCTGATGTCCAAAACTCCTTTTTATGGAACTCTGATGTCCAAAACTCCTTTTTTATGGAACTCTGATGTCCAAAACTCCTTTTATGGAACTCTGATGTTCAAAACTCCTTTTTTATGGAACTCTGATGTCCAAAACTCCTTTTATGGAACTCTGATGTCCAAAACTCCTTTTTTATGGAACTCTGATGTTCAAAACTCCTTTTTTATGGAACTCTGGTGTCCAAAACTCCTTTTATGGAACTCTGATGTCCAAAACTCCTTTTTTATGGAACTCTGATGTTCAAAACTCCTTTTTTATGGAACTCTGGTGTCCAAAACTCCTTTTATGGAACTCTGATGTCCAAAACTCCTTTTTTATGGAACTCTGATGTCCAAAACTCCTTTTATGGAACTCTGATGTCCAAGACTCCTTTTTTATGGAACTCTGATGTCCAAAACTCCTTTTATGGAACTCTGATGTCCAAAACTCCTTTTTTATGGAACTCTGATGTCCAAAACTCCTTTTATGGAGCTCTGATGTCCAAAACTCCTTTTTTATGGAACTCTGATGTCCAAAACTCCTTTTATGGAGCTCTGATGTCCAAAACTCCTTTTTTATGGAACTCTGATGTCCAAAACTCCTTTTTTATGGAACTCTGATGTCCAAAACTCCTTTTATGGAACTCTGATGTCCAAAACTCCTTTTATGGAACTCTGATGTCCAAAACTCCTTTTTTATGGAACTCTGATGTCCAAAACTCCTTTTTTATGGAACTCTGATGTCCAAAACTCCTTTTATGGAACTCTGATGTCCAAACTCCTTTTTTTATGGAACTCTGATGTCCAAAACTCCTTTTTTATGGAACTCTGATGTCCAAAACTCCTTTTTTATGGAACTCTGATGTTCAAACCTCTCTCCTCCTGTTTCCGTGGAACTTCCTACACCTCAGCTTCCAGCACTGCCCCTTGGGCATCCCCCAGCAGAGCCTGGCCCCAGCCTCTGGGCACTCCCCCAGGAGGGCACCTCTCAGGCTCCTCAGCTCCCTCAGGAAGATTTTCCTCTCCCTTCATCACTTCTGTGCCTCTGGGCTGGTCTCTCTCCAGCACTTCCCTCTCCAGCTCCTTGCTGACCAGAGGGGCCCAGAGCTGGCCACAAGATTCCAGCTGTGGCCTCAGCAGGGCAGAGCAGAGCAGAGGGGCAGGAGAAGCTCTCTGCACCTGCTCACCACAGCCCTTCTGATCCAGCCCAGGCTGCCCTTGGCCTTCCTGCCCAGCCAGGGCTCATTGCTGGCTGCTGGGCATCCTCCCACCCCCCAGCACCCTCAGCTCCTTTCCCCCTTCCCTGCTCTCCAGCAGCTCAGTCCCCAACCCCTCCTGCTCCACCAGCTTGTTCCTTGCCAGGTGCAAGCCTCTCCCCTTGCCCTCCTTGCCCTTCATTCCTCCTCTCCCTGCCCAGCTCCCTCCAGCCTGCCTGAGCCTCACTGAATGGCAGCACAGCCCCCAGGGGTGTGGCAGCCACTCCTGCCAGCTGGGTGCCATCAGCAAGCTGCCTGGCAGTGCCCTCTGTGCCCTCTGCCAGGCTGGCAGTGCAGAGCTTGAGCAGCACTGAGCCCCCCTGAGGGACTCCACCTGGCACAGGGCCTCCAAGGCTGGGCTGGGCAGGGACTGGCTTGAGAGCAGCCCTGGAGAGAAGCTCTTGGGGGTGCTGGGGGAGCAGAAGCTCAGCAGGAGCCAGCAGTGGACACCTGCAGCCCAGAGAGGCAGCCAGAGCCTGGGCTGCATCCAGAGCAGGGCCAGGGAGGGGATTCTGCTCCTCTGCTCCCCTCTGCTGAGCACCACCTGCAGCTCTCTGTCCAGTTCTGGAGCCCCTGGAAAGATCTGGAGGTGCTGGGAGGTGTCCACGAGGCTGAGCAGAGGGCTGGAGCTGCTCTGCTGTGAGGCCAGGCTGGGAGAGTTCAGTCTGGAGAGGAGAAGGCTCCAGGGAGACCTCCTTGTGGCCTTCCAGTGTCTGAAGGGAGCTGCAGGAAAGCTGGGGAGGGACTTCTGAGGCTGTCAGGGTGAGAGAGGAGCAGGGGGGGATGGAGCAAAAGGAGAAGTGGAGAGATCCAGATTGGATGTGAGGAAGAAGTTCTTGGCCAGGAGGGAGCTGAGAGCCTGGCACAGGTTGCCCAGGGAGGTGGTGGAAGCCTCCCCCCTGGAGGTGTTGAGGGCCAGGCTGGAGGTGGCTGTGAGCAACCTGCTGTGGTGTGAGGTGTCCCTGGGCATGGCAGGGGCTTGGGACTGGGTGGTCCTTGAGGTCCCTGCCAGCCCTGACCTTTGTCACCGCAGCAGCTGGGCCCAGGAGGAGTTTCCCTTCGTGGATTTAGAAGCAGAATAATTTAGAAGCAGAATTTTCTTACCTGAAGACCAAGGAGCTGAAGACTTCCCTCTGGGCTCTGCCTGAGCTGAACCTTGGCCCCTCTGAGCCTTTTATTGCTGCTGTGATTGCAGCTTCCACCTCCAGGAGGATGGGAGAGGACTGGGAGAGGACTGGATAAGGACTGGGAGAGGACTGGATAAGGACTGGGAGAGGACTGGATAAGGACTGGATAAGGACTGGGAGAGGACTGGGAAAGGACTGGGAAAGGACTGGATAAGGACTGGATAAGGACTGGATAAGGACTGGATAAGGACTGGATAAGGACTGGTAAAGGACTGGGAGAGGACTGGGAGAGGACTGGGAGAGGACTGGATAAGGACTGGATAAGGACTGGATAAGGACTGGGAAAGGACTGGGAAAGGACTGGGAAAGGACTGGATAAGGACTGGGAGAGGACTGGGAGAGGACTGGGAGAGAACTGGATAAGGACTGGGAAAGGACTGGATAAGGACTGGATAAGGACTGGGAGAGAACTGGATAAGGACTGGGAAAGGACTGGATAAGGACTGGAAAGGACTGGATAAGGACTGGATAAGGACTGGATAAGGACTGGATAGGACTGGGACAGGACTGGGACAGGACTGGGACAGGACTGGGAGAGGACTGGGAGAGGACTGGGAGAGGACTGGGAGAGGACTGGGAGAGGACTGGATAAGGACTGGGAGAGGACTGGATAAGGACTGGGAGAGGACTGGGAGAGGACTGGGAGAGGACTGGGAAGTGCAGCTCCAAAGCTCCTGCTGCACCACCTTGGGGAGGAGAAGAAGAGGAGGATGAAGGTTGGAAGGCTGAGGGAGGTGGCACCAAAATGGAATCACTTTGGGGGTGAGAGGGAGGAGGCTCCTGCTCCCTCTCCCCAGCTCCTGCTCCCCCTCCCCAGCTCCTGCTCCCCCTCCCCAGATCCTGCTCCCTCTCCCCAGCTCCTGCTCCCCCTCCCCAGCTCCTGCTCCCCCTCCCCAGCTCCTGCTCCTCCTCCCCAGCTCCTGCTCCCCCTCCCCAGCTCCTGCTCCCTCTCCCCAGCTCCTGCTCCCCCTCCCCAGCTCCTGCTCCCTCTCCCCAGCTCCTGCTCCTCCTCCCCAGCTCCTGCTCCCTCTCCCCAGCTCCTGCTCCTCCTCCCCAGCTCCTGCTCCCCCTCCCCAGCTCCTGCTCCCTCTCCCCAGCTCCTGCTCCTCCTCCCCAGCTCCTGCTCCCTCTCCCCAGCTCCTGCTCCTCCTCCCCAGCTCCTGCTCCCCCTCCCCAGATCCTGCTCCCTCTCCCCAGCTCCTGCTCCAGCAGAGCTTCCCCAGATGGGGTTGAGGTCAAGGGCAGAGGAACTGCCCAAGCCCCTGAGGTGCTGAGGAGCAGCAGGACCCCAGATCCCATCCTGACCATCATGGAACCAGGGAGGTTCTGAGGGCACCCAGGTTGGTGAGACTCAGCCTCAAGCCTGTGCCACCCTCTGGCTTGCCTGATCCAACCCAACCCTTGGAGCTCCACCAACCTTGGAGCTCCACCAACCTTGGAGTTCCACCACCCTCGGAGCTCCACCACCCTCGGTGCTCCACCACCCTCGGTGCTCCACCACCCTTGGAGCTCCACCAACCTTGGAGCTCCACCAACCTTGGAGCTCCACCACCCTTGGAGCTCCACCACCCTCGGAGCTCCACCACCCTTGGAGCTCCACCACCCTTGGAGCTCCACCACCCTGGAGCTCCACCACCCTTGGAGCTCCACCACCCTTGGAGCTCCACCAACCCTCGAGCTCCACCACCCTCGGAGCTCCACCAACCCTGGAGCTCCACCACCCTGAGCTCCACCACCCTGAGCTCCACCACCCTGAGCTCCACCACCCTGAGCTCCACCACCCTGAGCTCCTCCACCCTGAGCTCCACCACCCTGAGCTCCACCACCCTGAGCTCCTCCACCCTGAGCTCCACCACCCTCAGCTCCTCCACCCTGAGCTCCACCACCCTGAGCTCCACCACCCTCAGCTCCACCACCCTGAGCTCCACCACCCTGAGCTCCACCACCCTCAGCTCCACCACCCTGAGCTCCACCACCCTGAGCTCCACCACCCTGAGCTCCACCACCCTGAGCTCCACCACCCTCAGCTCCACCACCCTGAGCTCCTCCACCCTGAGCTCCACCACCCTGAGCTCCACCACCCTGCCTGACTCAACCCAACCCTCAGCTCCTCCACCCTGAGCTCCACCACCCTGAGCTCCACCACCCTGAGCTCCTCCACCCTGAGCTCCTCCACCCTGAGCTCCACCACCCTCAGCTCCTCCACCCTGAGCTCCACCACCCTGAGCTCCACCACCCTGAGCTCCACCACCCTCAGCTCCTCCACCCTGAGCTCCACCACCCTGAGCTCCACCACCCTGGAGCTCCACCACCCTGAGCTCCACCACCCTGAGCTCCACCACCCTGGAGCTCCACCACCCTGGAGCTCCACCACCCTGAGCTCCACCACCCTGGAGCTCCACCACCCTGAGCTCCACCACCCTCGGAGCTCCACCACCCTGGAGCTCCACCAACCCTGGAGCTCCACCACCCTGAGCTCCACCACCCTGGAGCTCCACCACCCTGAGCTCCACCACCCTGGAGCTCCACCACCCTGAGCTCCACCACCCTGAGCTCCACCACCCTGGAGCTCCACCACCCTGAGCTCCACCACCCTGGAGCTCCACCACCCTGGAGCTCCACCACCCTGGAGCTCCACCACCCTGAGCTCCACCACCCTGGAGCTCCACCACCCTGAGCTCCACCACCCTGAGCTCCACCACCCTGAGCTCCACCACCCTGAGCTCCACCAACCCTGGAGCTCCACCACCCTGGAGCTCCACCACCCTGAGCTCCACCACCCTGAGCTCCACCACCCTGGAGCTCCACCACCCTGGAGCTCCACCAACCCTGGAGCTCCACCACCCTTGGAGCTCCACCAACCCTGGAGCTCCACCACCTTTGCCTGATCAAATCCAACCCTGGAGCTCCACCACCCTTGGAGCTCCACCAACCCTGGAGCTCCACCAACCCTGGAGCTCCACCACCCTCGGAGCTCCACCAACCCTTGGAGCTCCACCACCCTTGGAGCTCCACCAGCCCAGGAGCTCCACCACCCTCGGAGCTCCACCAGCCCTGGAGCTCCACCACCCTCGGAGCTCCACCAGCCCTGGAGCTCCACCACCCTCGGAGCTCCACCACCCTTGGAGCTCCACCACCCTTGGAGCTCCACCACCTTTGTCTGATCAGCCCAGTCCTGGATCTCCACCCACCCTGGGAAGGTCTGTGCTGGGTCATGCCCCAGGAGATGACTCAGAGGGAGGAACCCAACCTCAGCTTCCTCTTTTCTCCTGCAGCTTGGTCCTGAGGAGCTCAGAGCTGCTTGGAGATGAAGCTGCTGAGATGTTGGTTGGTCCTGCTGGGCTGCCTGGCAGGTAGGTGGCCAGGGAGGGAGTTTGGAGAGTCACAGTGGGGAGAAGGTCCAGGGGATGAGGTGGGGTGGGCTTCAGGAGACCTTCTTGGGAGGTCTCCAGAGAGAGAAGTCTCAGCCAAGAGCCAAAGTTGTGACTTCCTGGGGGGATTTCTGAGGAGTCCAAGAGTCAGAAGATACAAGGTGGGACCTCTGCAGGCTCTGAAGGTCCTTTGGGCTTTCTGGAGGACCTGAATGTCTAATTAGGATCTTCTGGAGGGTCTGAAGGTCCATGGATCCTTCTGAAGATCCCTTGGGCTTTCTGGATGTTCTGAAGGTCCACTGGGCTGTCTGTAGGACCTGAAGGTCCATTTGGACTTCTGAAGTGTCTGAAGGTCCCTTGGGCCTTCTGGAGGGTCTGAAGGTCCCTTGGGCTTTCTAGAGACTCTGAAGGTCCCTTGGGCTTTCTGGAGGACCTGAAGGTCTCTTGGACCTTCTGGAGGGTCTGAAGGTCCATTAGGCCCTCTGGCAGGTCCTTTGGGCTTTCTGGAGCCTTTGAAGGTTCACTTCAGACTTCTGGAGGGTCTGAAGGTCCTTTGGACCTTCTGGAGGGTCTGAAGGTCCCTTGGGTGTCCTGGAGGTTGTGAAGGTCCATTGGGACTTCTGAATGGTCTGAAGGTCTATGGGGCCTTCAGATATGGTCTGAAGGTCCTTTGGGCCTTCTGGAGGACCTTCTGGAGGGTCTGAAGGTCTGTGGATCCTTCTGGAGGTTCTGAAGGTCCATTGTGCTTTATGCAGGTTGTGAAGGTCCCTTGGGACTCCTGGAGGGTCTGAAGGTCCTTTAAGCCCTCTGGAAGGTCTGAAGGTCCCTTGGGCCCTCTGGAAGGTGTGAAGATCCTTCGGACCTTCTGGAAGATCTCAAGGTCCTTTGGGCCCTCTGGAGGGTCTGAAGGTCCTTTGGGTTCTCTGGAAGGTCTGAAGGTCCTTTGGACCCTCTGGAAGGTCTGAAGGTCCCTTGGACCCTCTGGAAGATCTCAAGGTCCTTTGGGTTCTCTGGAAGGTCTGAAGATCCCTTGGACCCTCTGGAAGGTCTGAAGGTCCCTTGGACCCTCTGGAAGGTCTGAAGGTCCTTTGGACCCTCTGGAAGATCTCAAGGTCCTTTGGGTTCTCTGGAAGGTCTGAAGGTCCTTTGGGCCCTCTGGAAGATCTCAAGGTCCTTTGGGTTCTCTGGAAGGTCTGAAGGTCCTTTGGACCCTCTGGAAGGTCTGAAGGTCCCTTGGGCCCTCTGGAAATTCTCAAGGTCCTTTGGGCCCTCTGGAAGTTCTCAAGGTCCCTTGGACCCTCTGGAAGCTCTGATCCTTCAGCACAGGGTTGGTCTCTCTCATGGTGGATGTCCCTGGCTGGGTGGGAAGGGACAAAGCATCTCCCCAAGGTCCCTTCTGCTCCTCCCTGGGTGACCTCTGACCTCCTCCACGCCGAGGAGCTCTGCAGAAGCTCTCCACACCTTCTGCAAACCTCCTCAGCATTGCCTCCCAACCCCCAGGGGAGGTCCTCTGCCAGGTGTCCTCTCCTAGACCAACAACCTTCTGCTGTCCCACCCAGGAGCTGGAGCCCTGCAGCTCTCCAGGTGAGTGCTGGGTGGCAAAACCCCTCCAGGATTAGAGATGGATGGAATCAGGGAGGGCTGGAAGGGACCTCAAGGACCATCCAGGTCCAACCCTCTGCCATGGGCAGGGACACCTCACACCAGGATCAGGCTGGCCAGAGCCTCCTCCAGCCTGACCTCCAACACCTCCAGGGATGGAGCCTCAACCACCTCCCTGGACAACCCATTCCAGGCTCTCACCACTCCCATGGGGAAGAACTTCCTCAGCTCCAGTCTGAACCTCCTCACTTCCAGCTTTGCTCTGTCCCCCCCCAGTCCTATCCCTCCCTGACAGCCTCAAAAGTCCCTCCCCAGCTTTCTTGGAGCCCCCTTCAGATCCTGGAAGGTCACCAGAAGGTCTCCTCAGAGCCTTCTGCTCTCCAGACTGAACAGCCCCAAGTCCCTCTCCTCAGGGCTGCTTCCCAGCCAGTCGCTGCCCAGCCTGGAATTGTCCTTGGGATTGCCCTGACCCAGCTGCAGGACCTTGCCCTTGGTCTTGTTGAACCTCCTGAGGTCAGCTTGGGGTCACCTCTGCAGCCTGTCCAGGTCCCTCTGGATATATCCCTTCCCTCCAGCCTGTCCAGGTCCCTCTGGATGGATCCCTCCCCTCCAGCCTGTCCAGGTCCCTCTGGATATATCCCTTCCCTCCAGCCTGTCCAGGTCCCTCTGGATGGATCCCTCCCCTCCAGCCTGTCCAGGTCCCTCTGGATGGATCCCTTCCCTCCAGCCTCTCCAGCTCCCTCTGGATGGATCCCTCCCCTCCAGCCTGTCCAGGTCCCTCTGGATGGATCCCTTCCCTCCAGCCTCTCCAGCTCCCTCTGGATGGATCCCTTCCCTCCAGCCTCTCCAGCTCCCTCTGGATGGATCCCTTCCCTCCAGCCTCTCCATGTCCCTCTGGATGGATCCCTTCCCTCCAGCCTCTCCAGGTCCCTCTGGATGGATCCCTTCCCTCCAGCCTCTCCAGCTCCCTCTGGATGGATCCCTTCCCTCCAGCCTGTCCAGGTCCCTCTGGATGGATCCCTTCCCTCCAGCCTGTCCAGGTCCCTCTGGATGGATCCCTTCCCTCCAGCCTCTCCAGCTCCCTCTGGATGGATCCCTTCCCTCCAGCCTCTCCAGGTCCCTCTGGATGGATCCCTTCCCTCCAGCCTCTCCAGGTCCCTCTGCATGGATCCCTTCCCTCCAGCCTCTCCAGGTCCCTCTGCATGGATCCCTTCCCTCCAGCCTCTCCAGCTCCCTCTGGATGGATCCCTTCCCTCCAGCCTCTCCAGCTCCCTCTGGATGGATCCCTTCCCTCCAGCCTCTCCAGCTCCCTCTGGATGGATCCCTTCCCTCCAGCCTCTCCATGTCCCTCTGGATGGATCCCTTCCCTCCAGCCTGTCCAGGTCCCTCTGGATGGATCCCTTCCCTCCAGCCTCTCCAGCTCCCTCTGGATGGATCCCTTCCCTCCAGCCTGTCCAGGTCCCTCTGGATGGATCCCTTCCCTCCAGCCTCTCCAGCTCCCTCTGGATGGATCCCTTCCCTCCAGCCTCTCCAGCTCCCTCTGGATGGATCCCTTCCCTCCAGCCTCTCCAGCTCCCTCTGGATGGATCCCTTCCCACTCCATGCCTCTCTCCCTGGCACCAGCAGAGATGTTGACCAAGCCTGGTCCCAGGGCTGATCCCTGAGGGACTCCACTTGTCCCTGGCCTCCACTGGGACCTGGAGCCATGGCCAACCACTCTTTGGCTGTGGGATCCACCCAGGCCTTATCCATCCCATGCTCCACCCTCCCACCCCACCTCAGTTGTGTCCTTTGGGTGGTGTCCCAAGAGAGGACTTCCCCCAACCACCAGCCAGGAGGTCACCACTGAGGCTGCAGAGCTGCAGGTCCCCTGTGGTCATCTCCACCCCACACCCTGGCCACCTCTCTTGCCTCTTCCAGGTGACCTTCCCCCTCCAGGCCTCTTCCTCAACATCTCCTCAGCTGCAGAAGGTGACCTGGTCCTTGCCCACTGCCTGGTCTTCTCCAGGGTCCCCATCAGCAACATCTTCTTCTGCAAGGATGGGGTGGAGCTGCTGAGGAGGCCAACGAGGAGAGGCCACTTCAGCTCCATCCTCCCCATCCAGGTGGCCACCAAGACCAGTGGCAGCTACACCTGTGGCTACCAGCGCAGGAGCAGCCTTGGGCAGGTCCTCAGCTCCAGCCTGAGTGTCCCACAGCTCCTCAGCACCACAGGTGAGTGGAGAAGGTCCTGAGGAGGTTGATCCTGCCCAGGTCAGGGCCAGCTCCCAGCAGGGACAGCCCTGGAGGGAGCTCAGGAGGGATTGGTCCTGGGTGTGTGCACTTGGTGGTGTCTTGACCACTTCAGGGTCAGGATGGTCCTGGTTGACCCCAGGTCCTAGCAGGTCCAACTCAGTTGGGTCTTGACCACTTCAGGGTCAGGATGGTCCTGGTTGACCCCAGGTCCTAGCAGGTCCAACTCAGTTGGGTCTTGACCACTTCAGGGTCAGGATGGTCCTGGTTGACCCCAGGTCCTAACAGGTCCAACTCAGTTGGGTCTTGACCACTTCAGGGTCAGGATGGTCCTGGTTGGCCTTGGTCCTAGCAGGTCCAACTCAGTTGGGTCTTGACCACTTCAGGGTCAGGATGGTCCTGGTTGACCTTGGTCCTAGCAGGTCCAACTCAGTTGGGTCTTGACCACTTCAGGGTCAGGATGGTCCTGGTTGACCTCAGTCCTAGCAGGTCCAACTCAGTTGGGTCTTGACCACTTCAGGGTCAGGATGGTCCTGGTTGACCCCAGGTCCTAACAGGTCCAACTCAGTTGGGTCTTGACCACTTCAGGGTCAGGATGGTCCTGGTTGGCCTTGGTCCTAGCAGGTCCAACTCAGTTGGGTCTTGACCACTTCAGGGTCAGGATGGTCCTGGTTGGCCTTGGTCCTAGCAGGTCCAACTCAGTTGGGTCTTGACCACTTCAGGGTCAGGATGGTCCTGGTTGACCCCAGGTCCTAGCAGGTCCAACTCAGTTGGGTCTTGACCACTTCAGGGTCAGGATGGTCCTGGTTGACCTTGGTCCTAGCAGGTCCAACTCAGTTGGGTCTTGACCACTTCAGGGTCAGGATGGTCCTGGTTGACCCCAGGTCCTAGCAGGTCCAACTCAGTTGGGTCTTGACCACTTCAGGGTCAGGATGGTCCTGGTTGACCTTGGTCCTAGCAGGTCCAACTCAGTTGGGTCTTGACCACTTCAGGGTCAGGATGGTCCTGGTTGACCCCAGGTCCTAGCAGGTCCAACTCAGTTGGGTCTTGACCACTTCAGGGCAGGGATGGTCCTGGTTGACCTTGGTCCTAGCAGGTCCAACTCAGTTGGGTCTTGACCACTTCAGGGTCAGGATGGTCCTGGTTGACCCCAGGTCCTAGCAGGTCCAACTCAGTTGGGTCTTGACCACTTCAGGGTCAGGATGGTCCTGGTTGACCTTGGTCCTAGCAGGTCCAACTCAGTTGGGTCTTGACCACTTCAGGGTCAGGATGGTCCTGGTTGACCCCAGGTCCTAGCAGGTCCAACTCAGTTGGGTCTTGACCACTTCAGGGTCAGGATGGTCCTGGTTGACCCCAGGTCCTAGCAGGTCCAACTCAGTTGGGTCTTGACCACTTCAGGGTCAGGATGGTCCTGGTTGACCCCAGGTCCTAGCAGGTCCAACTCAGTTGGGTCTTGACCACTTCAGGGTCAGGATGGTCCTGGTTGACCTTGGTCCTAACAGGTCCAACTCAGTTGGGTCTTGACCACTTCAGGGTCAGGATGGTCCTGGTTGACCCCAGGTCCTAGCAGGTCCAACTCAGTTGGGTCTTGACCAGTTCAGGGCAGGGATGGTCCTGGTTGGCCTTGGTCCTAACAGGTCCAACTCAGTTGGGTCTTGACCACTTCAGGGTCAGGATGGTCCTGGCTGACCCCAGGTCCTAGCAGGGTCAGCTCAGTTGGGTCTTGACCATCCCCATCCCCATCAGCACCACCATCATCATCCCCATTATCAGTGTCCCAGCATCATCATCATCATCATCATCATCCCCATCACCATCTCCTCTATCATCTCCATCATCTCCATCACCCTCATCACCATCATCATCATCCCCACCCCCTTCCCCCACCCCCCCCCCCCCCCGCCAAGGCCACCACCAGAGGGCAGTCCTGAGCTGACCTCTTCTCCCCCTGCTTGCTCTCTAGGTCTGAAGGGTCTCCAGAGGAACATCAACATCACCCCCAGCCCACAGCTGCCACCCACAGGTTGGTGTCCAGGGAGCTCCTGCCCAAGATCCTCCTTGGCAAGCTCCAAGGTGCCAGCAGGGGTGGTGCCAACTTCAGCTTGGCCACACCCTGCAGGTGGAAACTCCTCCTGGAGAGGTTTCCAATGGAAACCTTCAGCAGAAAGCCTCTGAGATGTGCTTCACCCTCCCAAGGCCTGGAGGAGCAAGGCTTGACCAGACCCAAGAGCTGGAGGTCCATGGGTTGACCACATCCCAAGAGCTGGAGGTCCATGGGTTGACCATCTCCCAAGCTCTGGAGATCCTGGGTTGACCACATCCCAAGAGCTGGAGGTCCATGGCTTGACCACATCCCAAGATCTGGAGGTCCATGGGTTTGACCACATCCCAAGAGCTGGAGGTCCATGGCTTGACCACATCCCAAGAGCTGGAGGTCCATGGGTTTGACCACATCCCAAGAGCTGGAGGTCCATGGGTTGACCATCTCCCAAGCTCTGGAGATCCTGGGTTGACCACATCCCAAGATCTGGAGGTCCATGGGTTTGACCACATCCCAAGAGCTGGAGGTCCATGGGTTTGACCACATCCCAAGAGCTGGAGGTCCATGGGTTTGACCACATCCCAAGAGCTGGAGGTCCATGGCTTGACCATGTCCCAAGCTCTGGAGATCCTGGGTTGACCACATCCCAAGAGCTGGAGGTCCATGGCTTGACCACATCCCAAGAGCTGGAGGTCCATGGGTTTGACCACATCCCAAGAGCTGGAGGTCCATGGCTTGACCATGTCCCAAGCTCTGGAGATCCTGGGTTGACCACATCCCAAGGCCTGAAGGTCCATGGCTTGACCATATCTCAATGTTCTGGAGATCCTGGGCTAATCATGTCCCAAGACCTGGAGGTTCTTAGGTTGACCATATCTCAAGATCTGGAGGTCCATGGGTTGGCCATGTCCCAAAACCAGGAGGTCCATAGGTTGACCACATCTCAAGATCTGGAGATCCTTAGTTGACCACATCCCAGGATCCAGAGGTCCATGGCTTGACCACATCTCAAGATCTGGAGGTCCATGGCTTGACCATATCCAAAGCCTAGAGGTCCATGAGTTGACCATGTCCCAAAACTAGGAGGTCCATGTGTTGACCATGATCCAAGACCTGGAGGCCATGACCTGACCATGTCCCAAGGCCTGGAGGTCCATGGCTAGACCAACTCTGGAGCTCCCTTCCCAGTGGTGGCCCTGAAGGTCCCTCAGGACCCAGTGGGGATGGTCTGGGACTTGGCCTTACCCTTCCTCGACCATGAGGGACCAAGAGCTCCACCTCACCACCATCTCCTTCCTTCCTTCCTTCCAGGCCTGGAGGTCTCCATCAGCTTGGCCTCAGTGGTCTCCATCATCTTGGCTTTGGCCTTGGCCATGCTTCTTCTCCTGCACATTGGTAAGAGATGGTCCAAGGAGACCTCTTGGTCCATCACTGCCATCTGAGATGGTCCAAGGAGACCTCTTGGTCCATCACTGCCTTCTGAGATGGTCCAAGGAGACCTCTTGGTCCATCACTGCCTTCTGAGATGGTCCAAGGAGACCTCTTGGTCCATCACTGCCTTCTGAGATGGTCCAAGGAGACCTCTTGGTCCATCACTGCCTTCTGAGATGGTCCAAGGAGACCTCTTGGTCCATCACTGCCTTCAGACATGGTCCAAGGAGACCTCTTGGTCCATCACTGCCTTCAGAGATGGTCCAAGGAGACCTCTTGGTCCATCACTGCCTTCAGAGATGGTCCAAGGAGACCTCTTGGTCCATCACTGCCTTCAGAGATGGTCCAAGGAGACCTCTTGGTCCATCACCATCTCTTCCTTGCAGGAGGTCAACTGCAGCTGTCCAAGCTGAAGAGCTTCATGCCCTGGTAGAAGATCCCAAGGCCTGCAGAGGAGGAGATGTCCAGGAGGACCTCTTGGATCTCTTGGACCTCCAGAGAAATGCTCCAAGGAGCTGCTGGGGATCCATGGAGAGGATCCCAACGAGTTCCAGCTCCTCATGACCATGGAAGGGTGGAGTTGGCCCAAGGTGGTGACCCTTGACTCAGTCTCCACCATCTCCAACCACCCAAGGTGGCTTCTCCACCACCTTGGGGTCCCAACTGCTTCCCCTGCAGCCCCAAGGACACAGCTCCTGGCCAGGACACAACTGTCCAAGGTGGCTGCAGGAGAAGGTTTTGGGGCCAGTTGAGGACATCTTGGTGGCTCCTGGCCATGAACTCATCAAGAAGGTCCATCCAGAAGGTCCATCCAGAAGGTCCTTCCACCAAGAAGGTCCATCCAGAAGGTCCTTCCATCCAGAAGGTCCTTCCATCCAGAAGGTCCTTCCATCCAGAAGGTCCATCCAGAAGGTCCATCCAGAAGGTCCATCCATCAAGAAGGTCCATCCAGAAGGTCCATCCAGAAGGTCCTTCCATCAACAAGGTCCATCCAGAAGGTCCTTCCACCAAGAAGGTCCATCCAGAAGGTCCTTCCATCAAGAAGGTCCATCCAGAAGATCCATCCAGAAGATCCTTCCATCAAGAAGGTCCATCAAGAAGGTCCATCCAGAAGGTCCTTCCATCAAGAAGGTCCTTCCATTAAGAAGGTCCATCAAGGAGGTTCCTTCATTAAGCTCCATCAAGAAGGTCCATCCACAAGGTCCATCCAGAAGGTCCATGCATTAAGAAGGTCCATTAAGGAGGTCCATCCAGAAGGTCCATCCATTAAGAAGGTCCATCAAGGAGGTCCCTCCATCCAGAAGGTCCACCCATTAAAAAGGTTCCTCAATGAAGGTTGTGGTTTTGCTGCTTCTTGTTGCCCCTTTGTGATGCTCTCTGAAGGTCTCAGAGGTCCTCAACCCTCCACCAGGTGGAGGTAGGAAGCTGAGTCCCATGAAGGTCTTGGCTGTGGACCACACCTAGCGTGGTTGGAACCCATCAAGAGGTTGAGCAAAGTCATGTCCAGCACCATGGCCTGGAGCCAGCAGGTCCCAAGCCTGAGGGAGGATGGACCTGGAAGGTTCTTCCCATCAGGAAGGTCCAGCAGAGGTCCCACCAGAAGACATTCAAAAGGGTTGGAGATGAGGGTGGGCACCATGAGGGCTTTGTGGAGGACATCTCCATGGCTACCTTCATGGAGAAGGCATCCAGGGGGCTGGAGATGAGGATGGACACCAAGAGAGAGGAAAAAGGAGAAGCCAAGAAATGGAGGGAAAAGAAGGGGGAAAGGGAGGGGAAAGAGAGAGAGGAAAGAGAGAGAGGGAAAGGAGAGGGGGAAGGAGAGAGGGGGAAGGAGAGGGGGAGAGGGAGAGGGGGAAGGAGAGAGGGAAGGAGAGGGGGAAGGAGAGGGAAAGGAGAGGGAAAGGAGAGGGAGAAGAGAGGGAAAGGAGAGGGAGAAGAGAGGGAAAGGAGAGGGAAAGGAGAGGGAAAGGAGAGGGAAAGGAGAGGGAGAAGAGAGGGGAAAGGAGAGGGGAAAGAGAGGGGGAAGAGAGGGGGAAGGAGAGGGGGAAGGAGAGAGGGAAGGAGAGAGGAAAGGAGAGGGGAAAGGAGAAAGGGAAGGAGAGAGGGAAGGGGGAAGGAGAGAGGGAAGGAGAGAGGGAAGGGGGAAGGAGAGAGGGAAGGAGAGAGGGAAGGGGGAAGGAGAGAGGGAAGGGGGAAGGAGAGAGGGAAGGGGGAAGGAGAGGGGGAAGGAGAGAGGGAAAGGAGAGGTGGAAGGAGAGGGGAAGGAGAGGGAAGGAGAGGGGAAGGAGAGGGGGAAGGAGAGGGGGAAGGAGAGGGGGAAGGAGAGGGGAAAGGAGAGGGGGAAGGGAGGAGAGGGGAAGGAGAGAGGGAAAGGAGAGGGGGAAGGAGGAGAGGGAAAGGAGAGGGGGAAGGAGAGGGGGAAGGAGGGGGGAAGGAGAGGGGGAAGGAGAGAGGGAAAGGAGAGGGGGAAGGAGAGGGGGAAGGAGAGGGGGAAGGAGAGGGGGAAGGAGAGGGGGAAGGAGAGGGGGAAGGAGAGAGGGAAAGGAGAGGGGGAAGGAGAGGGGGAAGGAGAGGGGGAAGGAGAGAGGAAAGGAGAGAGGGAAAGGAGAGGGGGAAGGAGAGGGGGAAGGAGAGGGGGAAGGAGAGGGGGAAGGAGAGGGGGGAGGGGGAAGGGGAGGGGAAAGGAGAGGGGGAAGGAGAGAGGGAAAGGAGAGGGGGAAGGAGAGAGGGAAAGGAGAGGGGGAAGGAGAGAGGGAAAGGAGAGGGAGAAGAGAGGGGAAAGAGAGGGGAAAGAGAGAGGGAAATAGAGAGGGGAAAAAGAAGGAAAAGAAGGAAAACTGCTGTGTGGCACACAGGACCTTTGGAGGGCCCAACAGAAAGCAACCACCAGAAGCCACCTGAAGTCCCTTCCATGGATCTGTGATGCCCAAAGCCCTCCCAGATGCCACCACAGCATCTCCTACCCCTGGCAGGGGGTCCCAGCAGGGAGTGGCCAACACTGCTTGACCCCAGCCCTGACCTCCCCCACGGCCCTGCCCTGTGCCCAGCCCCTGACAGCCACGCGGTGGAGGTGGCCGTGGCCGAAGTCCCTCCTGAGGAGCTCAAGGGCCCCAGGGGAGGCCATCTCCAGAAGTGGCCTCTAAGGATCCAACCTCCAAGGACCCAACCTCCAGAGGCCCTCTAGAGACCCAACCTCCAGCATGACCCCAAGGTGAGGTCACCTCCAGGGGTGGTCCCCAAGGATCCAGCCTCCAGGAGTGGCCTCTAAGGATCCAACCTCCAAGGACCCAACCTCCACCATGACCCCAAGGTGAGGTCACCACCAGGGGTGGCCTCCAAGGATCCAACCTCCAAGAGTGGCTTCTAGGGACCCAACCTCCACCATGACCCCAAGGTGAGGTCACCTCCAGGAGTGGTCCCCAAGGATCCAGCCTCCAGGAGTGGCTTCTAGGGACCCAACCTCCAGGAGTGGCCTCTAGGGACCCAACCTCCACCATGACCCCAAGGTAGGTCACCTCCAGGAGTGGTCCCCAAGGATCCAACCTCCAGGAGTGGCTTCTAGGGACCCAACCTCCACCATGACCCCAAGGTGAGGTCACCACCAGGGGTGGTCCCCAAGGATCCAACCTCCAGGAGTGGCCTCTAGGGACCCAACCTCCACCATGACCCACCCAAGGTAAGGTCACCTCCAGGAGTGGTCCCCAAGGATCCAGCCTCCAGGAGTGGCTTCTAGGGACCCAACCTCCACCATGACCCCAAGGTGAGGTCACCTCCAGGAGTGGTCCCCAAGGATCCAGCTCCAGGAGTGGCTTCTAGGGACCCAACCTCCACCATGACCCACCAAGGTGAGGTCACCTCCAGGAGTGGTCCCCAAGGATCCAACCTCCAGGAGTGGCTTCTAGGGACCCAACCTCCAGCATGACCCCAAGGTGAGGTCACCTCCAGGAGTGGCCCCAAGGATCCAACCTCCAGGAGTGGCTTCTAGGGACCCAACCTCCAGCATGACCCCAAGGTGAGGTCACCTCCAGGAGTGGTCCCCAAGGATCCAACCTCCAGGAGTGGCCTCTAGGGACCCAACCTCCACCATGACCCCAAGGTGAGGTCACCTCCAGGGGTGGCCTCCAAGGATCCAACCTCCAGGAGTGCCCTCTAGGGACCTAACCTCCAGCATGACCCCAAGGTGAGGTCACCTCCAGGGGTGGCCTCCAAGGATCCAACCTCCAGGAGTGGCCTCTAGGGACCCAACCTCCAGGAGTGGCTTCTAGGGACCCAACCTCCACCATGACCCACCCAAGGTAAGGTCACCTCCAGGAGTGGTCCCCAAGGATCCAACCTCCAGGAGTGGCTTCTAGGGACCCAACCTCCACCATGACCCACCCAAGGTGAAGTCACCTCCAGGAGTGGTCCCCAAGGATCCAACCTCCAGGAGTGGCCTCTAGGGACCCAACCTCCAGGAGTGGCTTCTAGGGACCCAACCTCCACCATGACCCCA
Organism: Indicator indicator; assembly: GCF_027791375.1. NCBI lineage: Eukaryota > Metazoa > Chordata > Aves > Piciformes > Indicatoridae > Indicator > Indicator indicator. The sequence goes on along the minus strand of NW_026539283.1, from coordinate 19,168 downwards.
AGGTGAGGTCACCACCAGGGGTGGCCTCCAAGGATCCAACCTCCAGGAGTGGCTTCTAGGGACCCAAACTCCACCATGACCCCAAGGTGAGGTCACCTCCAGGAGTGGTCCCCAAGGATCCAGCCTCCAGGAGTGGCTTCTAGGGACCCAACCTCCAGGAGTGGCTTCTAGGGACCCAACCTCCACCATGACCCCAAGGTGAGGTCACCTCCAGGAGTGGTCCCCAAGGATCCAACCTCCAAGAGTGGTCTCCAACGACCCGATCTCAATGGATTGCCTCCAAGGACCCAACCTCCATGGGTGGCCTACAAGGATCCAACCTCCAGGAGTGGCTTCTAGGGACCCAACCTTCACCATGACCCCTATCTGATGCCACCTCCATGAGCCTCCTCCAAACCCCTGAGCCCCTCCAGGACCGTCGGAGACCCCAACAGAAAGCAACCACCAGAAGCCACCAGAAGTCCCTTCCATGGATCTTTGATGCCCAAAGCCCTCCCAGATGCCACCACAGCATCTCCTACCCCTGGCAGGGGGTCCCAGCAGGGAGTGGCCAACACTGCTTGACCCCAGCCCTGACCTCCCCCACGGCCCTGCCCTGTGCCCAGCCCCTGACAGCCACGCGGTGGAGGTGGCCGTGGCCGAAGTCCCTCCTGAGGAGCTCAAGGGCCCCAGGGGAGGCCATCTCCAGAAGTGGCCTCTAAGGATCCAACCTCCAAGGACCCAACCTCCACCATGACCCCAAGGTGAGGTCACCACCAGGGGTGGCCTCCAAGGATCCAACCTCCAGGAGTGGCTTCTAGGGACCCAACCTCCACCATGACCCCAAGGTGAGGTCACCTCCAGGAGTGGTCCCCAAGGATCCAACCTCCAGGAGTGGCTTCTAGGGACCCAACCTCCACCATGACCCACCCAAGGTGAAGTCACCTCCAGGAGTGGTCCCCAAGGATCCAACCTCCAGGAGTGGCCTCTAGGGACCCAACCTCCAGGAGTGGCTTCTAGGGACCCAACCTCCACCATGACCCCAAGGTGAGGTCACCACCAGGGGTGGCCTCCAAGGATCCAACCTCCAGGAGTGGCTTCTAGGGACCCAAACTCCACCATGACCCCAAGGTGAGGTCACCTCCAGGAGTGGTCCCCAAGGATCCAGCCTCCAGGAGTGGCTTCTAGGGACCCAACCTCCAGGAGTGGCTTCTAGGGACCCAACCTCCACCATGACCCCAAGGTGAGGTCACCTCCAGGAGTGGTCCCCAAGGATCCAACCTCCAAGAGTGGTCTCCAACGACCCGATCTCAATGGATTGCCTCCAAGGACCCAACCTCCATGGGTGGCCTACAAGGATCCAACCTCCAGGAGTGGCTTCTAGGGACCCAACCTTCACCATGACCCCTATCTGATGCCACCTCCATGAGCCTCCTCCAAACCCCTGAGCCCCTCCAGGACCGTCGGAGACCCCAACAGAAAGCAACCACCAGAAGCCACCTGAAGTCCTTCCATGGATCTGTGATGCCCAAAGCCCTCCCAGATGCCACCACAGCATCTCCTACCCCTGGCAGGGGGTCCCAGCAGGGAGTGGCCAACACTGCTTGACCCCAGCCCTGACCTCCCCCACGGCCCTGCCCTGTGCCCAGCCCCTGACAGCCACGCGGTGGAGGTGGCCGTGGCCGAAGTCCCTCCTGAGGAGCTCAAGGGCCCCAGGGGAGGCCATCTCCAGAAGTGGCCTCTAAGGATCCAACCTCCAAGGATCCAACCTCCAGGAGTGCCCTCTAGGGACCCAACCTCCAGCATGACCCCAAGGTGAGGTCACCACCAGGGGTGGCCTCCAAGGATCCAACCTCCAGGAGTGGCTTCTAGGGACCCAACCTCCAGCATGACCCCAAGGTGAGGTCACCTCCAGGAGTGGCCTCCAAGGATCCAACCTCCAGGAGTGGCCTCTAGGGACCCAACCTCCACCATGACCCCAAGGTGAAGTCACCTCCAGGAGTGGTCCCCAAGGATCCAACCTCCAAGAGTGGCCTCTAGGGACCCAACCTCCAGGAGTGGCTTCTAGGGACCCAACCTCCACCATGACCCCAAGGTGAGGTCACCTCCAGGAGTGGTCCCCAAGGATCCAACCTCCAGGAGTGGCTTCTAGGGACCCAACCTCCACCATGACCCCAAGGTGAGGTCACCTCCAGGAGTGGTCCCCAAGGATCCAACCTCCAAGAGTGGCTTCTAGGGACCCAACCTCCACCATGACCCCAAGGTGAGGTCACCTCCAGGAGTGGTCCCCAAGGATCCAACCTCCAGGAGTGGCTTCTAGGGACCCAACCTCCAGCATGATCCCAAGGTGAGGTCACCACCAGGGGTGGCCTCCAAGGATCCAACCTCCAGGAGTGCCCTCTAGGGACCTAACCTCCAGCATGACCCCAAGGTGAGGTCACCTCCAGGGGTGGCCTCCAAGGATCCAACCTCCAAGAGTGGCCTCTAGGGACCCAACCTCCAGGAGTGGCTTCTAGGGACCCAACCTCCACCATGACCCACCCAAGGTAAGGTCACCTCCAGGAGTGGTCCCCAAGGATCCAACCTCCAGGAGTGGCTTCTAGGGACCCAACCTCCACCATGACCCACCCAAGGTGAAGTCACCTCTAGGAGTGGTCCCCAAGGATCCAACCTCCAGGAGTGGCTTCTAGGGACCCAACCTCCACCATGACCCACCCAAAGTGAGGTCACCTCCAGGAGTGGTCCCCAAGGATCCAACCTCCAGGAGTGGCCTCTAGGGACCCAACCTCCAGGAGTGGCTTCTAGGGACCCAACCTCCACCATGACCCACCCAAGGTAAGGTCACCTCCAGGAGTGGTCCCCAAGGATCCAACCTCCAGGAGTGGCTTCTAGGGACCCAACCTCCACCATGACCCACCCAAGGTGAAGTCACCTCCAGGAGTGGTCCCCAAGGATCCAACCTCCAGGAGTGGCTTCTAGGGACCCAACCTCCAGCATGACCCCAAGGTGAGGTCACCTCCAGGAGTGGTCCCCAAGGATCCAACCTCCAGGAGTGGCTTCTAGGGACCCAACCTCCACCATGACCCCAAGGTGAGGTCACCACCAGGGGTGGCCTCCAAGGATCCAACCTCCAGGAGTGGCCTCTAGGGACCCAACCTCCAGCATGACCCCAAGGTGAGGTCACCTCCAGGGTGGCCCAAGGATCCAACCTCCAGGAGTGGCCTCTAGGGACCCAACCTCCACCATGACCCCAAGGTGAAGTCACCACCAGGGGTGGCCTCCAAGGATCCAACCTCCAGGAGTGGCTTCTAGGGACCCAACCTCCACCATGACCCCAAGGTGAGGTCACCACCAGGGGTGGCCTCCAAGGATCCAACCTCCAGGAGTGGCTTCTAGGGACCCAACCTCCACCATGACCCCAAGGTGAAGTCACCTCCAGGAGTGGTCCCCAAGGATCCAACCTCCAAGAGTGGTCTCCAACGACCCGATCTCAATGGATTGCCTCCAAGGACCCAACCTCCATGGGTGGCCTACAAGGATCCAACCTCCAGGAGTGGCTTCTAGGGACCCAACCTTCACCATGACCCCTATCTGATGCCACCTCCATGAGCCTCCTCCAAACCCCTGAGCCCCTCCAGGACCGTCGGAGACCCCAACAGAAAGCAACCACCAGAAGCCACCATAAGTCCCTTCCATGGATCTTTGATGCCCAAAGCCCTCCCAGATGCCACCACAGCATCTCCTACCCCTGGCAGGGGGTCCCAGCAGGGAGTGGCCAACACTGCTTGACCCCAGCCCTGACCTCCCCCACGGCCCTGCCCTGTGCCCAGCCCCTGACAGCCACGCGGTGGAGGTGGCCGTGGCCGAAGTCCCTCCTGAGGGTGGCTCTGAAGGGGACTTGGACCTCCTGGCGCCGTCCCTCCATGGCCACCTCGCAGGCCGTGAGGGCCTCCAGCTCCTGCTCCACCTCCAGGCTGTGGCTGACGTAGAGGCTGCTGCTGGCTGCCCCCAGCCAGGGCAGGCTGGAGGTGGCCCCGGGGGTGACCTCCCAGGAGGTGCCATTGAAGGTCAGAGGAGAGACCTCCAGGACCCCCCGGAGGGTGGCGAAGGTCTTCTGCTCCAGCTGCCAGTCCAGCTCCACCTCGGTGTCCTCCCTCATGGTGACCACCTGCAGGCTCTTCTGGCAGCCCTGGTTCCTCAGGGTGGTCCTGGCCAGGGTGACCTCCTCGGGGGGGGTCTCCACCACCCCGCCCAGGTCATAGAGGACCTCCCCGAGGGTGACCACCGCCGGGCCCCTGCGGACCACCAGGACCTGGTACCAGGCCAGCCAAAGCTCCTCCCCCTCCTGGGGGTCCACCACGAAGAGGGCTCTGTGCTCCCTGGAGACCTTCCCCAGGCCATATTTGCTCCTCCCCACGAAGATGTCCACGGAGGGACAACCTTCCACCCCCGCCTCGGGCACCCCTCCGAAGGAGTCCTCCACCCAGTCCAGGGCTTCGAAGCCACCAAGGTTGACCAAGATCTTGAAGTCCTTGGTGGACCTCTCCCTGCCCTGGTAAGGGTAGAAGCAGAGAGGACCTCTCTGGGGGACGTAGGCTCCAACGTTGCAGTGCTGGACCCTGGTGGAGCAAACGAACTCCAACCTCTGAGCCTCCTGGTTCCAGTTGGAGACAGCATCGGAGGGCAGCTGGCCCTGGAAGGGAACCCACTGCAGGTAGGAGGAAGATGATGGTGGTGATGGTGGTGGTGGTGGCATCTCAGCAGGCTTCCTGCCTGTGTGGGGAGATGGAGGTGGAGGTGTCAGAGGGAGGTGCTCTGGAGGGACACCGGTGAGGAACCAACCTCCAGCATCAGCTCCAGAGGGCAGCACCAAGGATCTAAGCTCCACCATGAGCCCCAGGTGAGGTCATCTCCATTGGTGGTCTCCAAGGTCTCAGTCTCCACCATCAGGCTCAGAGGATGGCAACTCCATGAGTGGCCACCAAGGACCCAACCTCCACCACCACCCTGAGAGGAGGTCACCACCAAGGACCCAACCTCCACCATGAGCTCCAGACGAGGTCACCTCCAAGGGTGGCCTCCATGGACCCAACCTCCACCATGAGCCCCAGGTGAGGTCACCTCCAAGGGTGGCCTCCATGGACCCAACCTCCACCATGAGCTCCAGACGAGGTCACCTCCAGGGGTGGCCTCCATGGACCCAACCTCCACCATGAGCTCCAGACGAGGTCACCTCCAAGGGTGGCCTCCATGGACCCAACCTCCACCATGAGCTCCAGATGAGGCCACAACCAAGGACCCAAACTCCACCATGACCCCCAGGTGAGGTCATCTCCATTGGTGGTCTCCAAGGTCTCAGTCTCCACCATCAGGCTCAGAGGATGGCAACTCCATGAGTGGCCACCAAGGACCCAACCTCCACCATGAGCTCCAGACAAGGTCACCTCCAAGGGTGGCCTCCAAGGACCCAACCTCCATCATCATCCTCAAATGAACCCACACTGGTGTCCACCACCCACCCAAGGCCACCTCCATGGATGGAGAACATCTGGGCTGGGGTCCACCCAAGGTCACCTCCACCAGGCCTCACCTGGAGTCTCCAGAGGTCCTCCAGCCACCAGGGGGCTCCCAGCAGCTCCTCCAGGCCACCCTTGGCCAAGCAGGAGGAAGAGAAAGAGGAAGGGGAAGAGGAAGAGCTGTGGGGAGAGCAGGGGAGGAGACACCGACTGGGACCAGTCCCAGTTGGGAACTGGTTTGGGCTTCACTCCCAGTTTGGAACTGGTTTGGGCTCCAGTCCCAGTTGGGAACTGGTTTGGGCTCCAGTCCCAGTTGGGAACTGGTTTGGGCTCCAGTCCCAGTTGGGAACTGGTTTAGGATCCAGTCCCAGTTGGGAACTGGTTTGGGCTCCAGTCCCAGTTGGGAACTGGTTTGGGCTCCAGTCCCAGTAGGGAACTGGTTTGGGCTTCAGTCCCAGTTTGGAACTAGTTTGGGCTCCAGTCCCAGTTTAGAACTGGTTTGGGCTCCAGTCCCAGTTGGGAACTGGTTTGGGCTCCAGTCCGAGTTGGGAACTGGTTTGGGCTCCAGTCCCAGTTGGGAACTGGTTTGGGCTCCAGTCCCAGTTGGGAACTGGTTTGGGGCTCCAGTCCCAGTTTGGAACTGGTTTGGGCTCCAGTCCCAGTTGGGAACTGGTTTGGGCTCCAGTCCCAGTTGGGAACTGGTTTGGGCTCCAGTCCCAGTTTGGAACTGGTTTGGGCTCCAGTCCCAGTTTGGAACTGGTTTGGGCTCCAGTCCCAGTATGGAACTGGTTTGGGCTCCAGTCCCAGTTTGGAACTGGTTTGGGCTCCAGTCCCAGTTTGGAACTGGTTTGGGCTCCAGTCCCAGTTTGGAACTGGTTTGGGCTCCAGTCCCAGTTGGAAACTGGTTTGGGCTCCAGTCCCAGTTTGGGAACTGGTTTAGGATCCAATCCCAGTTTGGAATTGGTTTGGGCTCCAGTCCCAGTTGGGAACTGGTTTTGGGGGCTCCATACTGGGAGGCTTCCTCTTACCTCTGCTGCCTCCATCCCGGAGCCCCTCCGGATCCTGCCCTTAGAAAACAGAAATTTGGAGTTAACAAAAATGAACATTTTGGGCCTGGGATCTGACCTCAGCTTTTGGGGCTAAAACCTCCGATTTTGGGGCTAAAAACTCACAGTTTGGGGGTTAAGAGCTCTGATTTTGGGGTTAAATCAGCCAATTTGGGGGCTAAAAAGTCCCTTTTGGGGGTCTAAAAACTTCCTTTTTGGGGCTAAAAGCTTCGATTTGGGGGATTAAAACCTCCCTTTTTGGGGTGAAACTCCTCCAGTTTGGGGCTAAATCCCCCAATTTTGGGGGCTCAAAAACTCCATTTTGAGGCTAAAAAGTCTCATTTTTGAGTTCAAAAGTCTAATTTTGGGGTGAAACTCCCCCCGTTTGGGGCTCAAAGCTCCCATTTTGGGGTCAAATCAGCCAATTTTGGGTCTAAAAACTCTCCTTTTTTGGGGGGGGTTAAAATTTTGCCACTTTGAGGCTAAAAACTCACAATTTAGGACTTAAATCAACCCATATGGGGGCTAAAAAGTTCCTTTTTGGGGCTAAAAAGTTCCATTTTGGGGCTAAAAAGTTCCATTTTGGGGCTAAAAAGTTCCATTTTGGGGCTAAAAAGCCCAATTTTGGGGCTAAAAAATCCAAGTTTGGGGCCAAAAGCTGCCATTTCGGGGTTAAAAACTTCCTTTTGGGGCCTTCAACCTTCCTTTTTTGGGGTTAAATCAACCACTTTGGGGTCTATGAAGTCCTTTTTTGGGGCTAAATCCTCTGATTTTGGGGCCAAAACCTTTCTTTTTGGGGTGAAACTCATCCATTTTGGGGCTCAAACCTTCCTTTTTCGGGGTTAAATCAACCAATTTGGGGTCTAAAAAGTCCTTTTGGGGCTAAAAATTCACAATTTGGGGCTAAAAACTCACATTTTGGGGTGAAAAATCTGATTTGGGGCTAAAACCTTCCTTTTTGGGGTGAAACTCATCCATTTTGGGGCTCAAACCTTCCTTTTTCGGGGTTAAATCAACCAATTTGGGGTCTATAAAGTCTCTTTTCGGGGCTAAAACCTCTGATTTTGGGGCTAAAACCTTCCTTTTTGGGGTAAAACTCATTCATTTTGGGGCTCCAACCTTCCCTTTTTTGGGGTTAAATCAACCCATTTGGGGTCTATAAAGTCCCTTTTTGGGGCTAAAACCTCTGATTTTGGGGCTAAAACCTTCCTTTTTGGGGTAAAACTCATCCATTTGGGGGCTCAAACCCTCCCTCTTTGGGGTTAAATCAACCCTTTTGGGGTCTCAAGACTCCCATTTTGGGGTCTCAAGACTCCCATTTTGGGGTCTAAACCCTTCCATTTTGGGTCAAAACCTCCCTTTTTTGGCACTGCTCCTCCCTCCCCATCCCAAGCTGGGAAAATGCCTCCTGGTCCCCTCCTGCCTCACCTCTGCTCCTCCTTGGACACAAATCCCAGGGGGGTTTTGGGGTGATTTCAGCCTTTTTTGGGTCACTCCAGCTCCAGAGGGAGGATTTCCAGCTCGTCCCAGGGACTCAGGAATCCTGGGAAGGGCCAAAGTCTGAGTGGGAAAAGCAAATAAATAAGGGCCAGGGGGGAAAAAAAATAAAGCTTGGAGTGGAAATTTACCAAATTTGCTATTTCTGGCAGGAATTCAGCAGCCAAGTTGAGGAATTTTGCAGCAAATTGAGGGATTGGGACCCAAAGATGGCAGGAAAAGGCCAACTGGGAGGCTCCAAGTGGTCAAAATGCTTCCTCGGGCTCCCTCCGTCCGCCTCCCCCCTCCTCCCTCCTCCCCTCCTCCTCCCGCCCACTCCTTCCCCTCCCCCCTACTCCCCAATCCTCCCTTCCCCCCTCCCTCTCTCCTCCCTACCCCTCCCCCATCCCTTCCTCTCCCCCCTTCCTCCTTTCCCCTCTATCCCATCTTCCTCCTCCCCCTCCCTCCTCCTCCCTCCCCTCCTTCCCTCTTCCCCCTCTCCCCTCCTTCCTCCCTCCCGCTTCCCCTCCCTCCCTTCCTCCTTCCCTCTCTCCTCCCCCCCTTCCCCCCTCCATCTCCTCCTCCCCTTCCCCCTCCCCTCGTCTTCCTCCTCCTCCCTTCCTCTCCCTTCCCATCCCCTCCTCCTTCTCTTCCCTTCCCTCCCCCCCACCACCCCCTCCCCCTCCTCTCATCCTCTCCTCCTCCTCCTCTTCTTCCCTCCCCTTCCCATTCCCTCTCCCCGCTCTCCCCACCCACCCTCCCAAACTGGTTGCTCTAGTGCGCGCCTCAAGTAACACGCAGACCAAACCAGAAAAAAAAAAAAAAAAAAAAAAAAAAAAAAAAAAAAAAAAAAAAAAAAAAAAAAAAAACAAAAAAAAAAAAAAAAATGAAAAAAAAAAAAAAAAAAAAAAAAAAAAAAAAAAAAAAAAAAAAAAAAAAAAATAAAAAAAAAAAAAAAAAAAAAAAAAAAAAAAAAAAAAAAAAAAAAAAAAAAAAAAAAAAAAAAATCTACAAATTTATTTTTTTCCAGAAATTTTTCCCTCATTTCTTCGTTTGCGGGGGAAAGGCCAAAAAAATTCTAATCTTCTTTTTAGTGGTTCTTTCCATACTCAACCAGGGGGGGGGGGGGGGTAACTTCTCTTCTTCCTTAGATTCGCGAACCACGACGTGCTTCTTTTTTTCAGGGTTATCTGTTTAAGGGGGATCTATTTAAAAATTCGATAAGGGAAAAATCTCTCAGTATTTAACATGTGGGGTCGTTACAAACATTTTGTAGCATGGCCGTCTTCTGTATTGTGGGCGTTTGATCGTTCCTCAATCTTATAATTTATTTAACATTTCCAAACATCTACAGTAAGACTACATAATATTCTTTTCCTTACCCTACCACTCTTCCTTTTCAAAACAAAAAAAAAAATCCTCACTTTTCCAAACCATTTTTAATGGAGTGCCGCTCAGTGAGTATATAGTCCCTGTAAATCATCTTCTTTTTCTTTCTTCATTCTTTCTTCTTTAGGGCGCATCTCATAGGGTGGTAGTTGGCAATAATAAGTGCTTATACCCATTAATCTTCTTCTCCCTTTCCTTTTCTATGAGCACAAACAAATCAAAGTAGACGTAGGGTTCGACTTTAAACAAAATTATGGTGGCAGTTCACTCTCTTTTTCTTCTCTTCTTCTTCATAATTTCGCTTCTCTTTCTTCTTCTTCTCCTTCTATTAGAGCTTTAAGGCTTGTGCGGGGGGGACGGCGGGTATTGACTCACCAGTTGGAAAATAAAATCCTTCTTCTTTTTCCTTTCAGTGCGCGGGGTGTGGCTGGGCTAGCCATTATAGGCTCCTCCTCTTTCCTAGGAAAAAGGGTTCTTTCTAACTTCTAAAAAATTCTTAGAGGGGGAGGGGCGGGTGGGTATTTAATAAAAAAAAAAACATAAGAAAAGAAAAAGAGGAAGAGGGAAGGGGAAGCAGAGTATAAATCATCACCCGTTAAATCTGGTTTCGTTATCCCCTTACTCGAAATTAAATTGCAACATACAACACCCTCCCCCATCCCTTCCCCTCCCCCCCCCCCACCCCCCCACCCCCACCCCCACAACCCAAGCTACCTTACCCATACAAACAAATTATACAGCAAATCACGTTTTTTTACCTGTCGTTTCCAACAACACACCACAACCAAGCAAAATCTACATCCCCGCCGGGTGAATTTCTTTAACCCCCACTCAATCCCTCCCATAAACATCTTCATCATTGTTTTTTGGTCCTGGGGTTTGGTTTATGTGTTTCTGTCTCTTGTTGTTCGCGGCCTTTCAAAATCATAACTTTATTACTTTCTTCTTTACCATCGTCCTTGCACCGTCCAACTGCACTTATCATTTTTAATTAAACATTCAGGGAGGCCCGGTCGTTAGGGTGGTTTTTTCATGGGCCTTCGGGTTTTTGGGGCCTTGTAGTTTTGACACAGTCACATCACCGGCTTCTTTTTCGGGGTTGTTTTTCTTGTCTCTTTCTATTAACTGAGCTACCACCATCTAAATTTTCACATCTACCATCACTTACAAAATAGTCCTTCTTCACTTAACTTTACCCTAGTAATTTATAATGAACAACCTCTTCTCCTTCTTTATATGCACTTGATGTGGAGAATATCCACGTTAATTATAAAAAATGACCAATCCCAAATTTAATTTAAAAAAAAATTATCTTCATTAAGTACTTTAATTTATCTAAAAAAAAAACATTCTTCTTCCTTTATCCCTTATAAACTACACCATTTCTTCTCTTTCTTCTTTCTTTCTTTAAAGTGGTGGGTTTATGGTAGGAGGGGGAAGGGGATTTTCTTTCTTTAATCTTTCTTTTCTCTTCTTATAACAAAACTTTAGGGGGAGGTGGAGTGGCGGTCTCTTCTTCTTCTTCTTCTTTGATCATTATCTCTTCTCTCTTTGCTTTTAGCCTGGGAGTGTAACGCCTACAGAGCAGGGCGCGAGAGGAGGGTTCCCTCTTTAACAGGGGGCGGGGGGGGGGGATTTAACACTTTCACAAATAGCCCAAATTCACACATGGACTTTACTATATACTGTTTCTCTTACTCTTAACCACTTCCCATCAAACCAACTATCGCTATATAAATACAGAATATTTCAGGGTACTTCTTCTTCTTTATATATTATTCTCTCTATAAAAATCAAAGTGGGTTGGAGGGATGGTTTTCTTCGTATATATTTAATCGGCCGGAATACGATGAGACAAAAATAGATGAGCTTTTCTTTCTTGCTTAATCTTCACTTCTGTATGAAGAAAAAGCGCAGTGACGATAGTTAGCAAATTTCAAATAAGAATATAATATATCTACTCTTTCTTAAAATCTTCTTCTTCTTATTAGCTTGCCCTTATGTCGGGGTCAGGGGGCACTGCGCCTCATCGGCGAGGCGTAGGGGAGTAAAGCCCAACACGGGAGGCGGTCAAGGGGGAGGCCAAAAGGGGCTAGTCTCTTAAGGGGGGAACTTTTAAGATAATAAATTAAAATAAAATCTTCTTCTTTTACTCAAGGGATGGGGGGGGAAGAATAATCTTCTTTTCTTTAATCTATGATATCCCCCCCCCCACAAATTAAGGTGTGGAGTGGTGGGCAAGCCCTAATAAAATTATCTTCT
>NW_026539283.1:0-2500 GCF_027791375.1 Indicator indicator | reverse complement strand
TTTTTCTTCCTTAAATTTTTAATCTTCTTTATCCTTCTTTCTTGCTCTTTTTATTTAGGTTTTTCAAGGTTTCTCTTTGTCTTCTTCTTTCTTATCTTAAAATAAATCAAAATCAAAATCAAAAAATATATAAAAAAATAAAAAAATTTAACATCTTCTTAAGGGAAATTCTTTCTAATCAAAAATAAAAAAAATATATAATATAAAATCTTCCTTTTCTATCATTTGCTTTTTCTTATATCTTCTTCTTAAGGAGGGAATAAAAAATAATAAAATTAAAAAATAAATCGTCTTTAAATAAAATAATTCAATTAAATAATTTATCTTCTTACTAAATTATTAAAAAAAATCTCTTCTTCTTATAAAATCTAAATAAAATTTATTTAAAATAAAACAAAAATTATTTCTTAAAATTAAAAATAAAATTCAACCAAAAAAATCATCTTCCTTTTTTTTCGTTTTCTCTCTTCTTCTTAATTCTTTAAAAAAAAATTAATTCTTCTTTAGGTAAAAAGAGCCAAAAAATCAAAATCTTCTGTTGGTCAGGCTTTCTAAAAAATCTCTTGATCTTCTTAAAATCTTTTTCTTTTCTTCTTAGAATGTTTTTATAAAACAGAATAGTTTTGAGAAAGAAAGGGTTTTTTTGTTGGGAAAGAAAGAAAAAGGCGGGGGAAAAGGAGGAAGGGGAAAGAAGAAGACAAAAAAGGCCAGAAATATATAAAAAAATTTTTCTTCTTCAATTAATCTCTTAAATTCTTCTATTTAATTTAAAAAAAAAATTCTTCTAATAAATCCTTCTTTCAGGGGGAGGATTTCCCTAGTGGTATATGATTTATCTTTAGTTTTTTTCTCTTTTCCTTCTCCTTTCTTAAATAAAAAAAAAAAATTAAAATAATAATACAAAAAAACCAAAAATATTAAAAAAAAACATATCTTAATTCTAAATCTTCTTACTTTAAACAAAAAATAATTATAATTATTAAAAAAAAAATTAAATCTTACTAATTTAAAATCAAAAAAAATTTATCTTCTTAGGATGCGCATAAGCATAATCTTTTCTTTCTTCAAAGAAATTTTTTTTTTAAAAAATTTTAAAAATAAAAATTTAAAAAAATTAAATTCCATAAACAATCTCTTCTAAAAAATAATAAAAAAATTTCTTTATTATAAAATATACAAAAAAATCTTCTTTTAAGGACTTTAGGGGGTGAGTTCTTCTTTTTAAAGTAAACTTATTTTCTCTTTTTTCTTCTCTTATAGACTTTAGCGAGTGATAATAGGGGGCGGCGGATGTGCACTAATCTTCGTTAGGCTTTTCTTATTTAGCTTTTCTTTAAATTCTTCTTTTCTTAGCCGAGAGGAAGGGAGCTCTTAGGCTAGTTTTCTTCTTCTAATTCTTTCTAATTCTTCTTTCTAAATAAAAAAAAAAAAAGAGGAGGCCAAAAAAATTAAAATCTTCCCTTTTCTTCTTAGGGGTAGCGGCGAGTTGAAAACATTAAAATATTACTTCTTTTAAATTTTTCTTAAAGGGGATAATAAGGGGGGATAGGGGAGGGGGAGGGGGCGGGCAATCAATTTTCTTCTTTTTTCTTTTCTTAAAAAATAAATAAAACAATTTTATATTCTCTTCTTTTGCCCGTATAGGAAATTAAAGGGAGGATTATTAGCTTCCAATACGAGGGGGGGGCTAGGGCGTTGAGGGGAATATAGATAATCTTCCTCTTATAGAGGCGTATTTAATTCTTTTAAAGGACATCAGGTCTTTCCATTAATTTTTCTTTCCTTGCATCCTTATTAGGATCTGAGGAGGTGAGTTAAAGAGAATCTCTTAAATATGGTCTTCTTCTTTAAGGGAAGTGGGCCTTTTTTTTGTTCCTAAATTATAGGTGGGGAGGTTAGGGGAAAAAGAAGAAAGGCGGAAGGAAGAAAGAAGGAAGCCAAAAAATAAAAAAAAATCTTCTCTTTTCTTTTCTCTCTCTTCCTTAGCGTAATACAATCAAGTCAAATCTTCTTTTCTTTTCTTTCTTTCAGTTTAAGAAGGGGGGGCTAGGGGGGTCTTCAGGGGGGGAGCACTCTTTCATCCTTTCTGCCTTCTTTCCAATAATAATAGCCAAAAAAAAAATCTGTCTTTCCTTTCTTTCCTCTTCTTAGAAAGTTTTTTCATTAAAAATAAAAATATAAATTAAAAATTTTTTCTAAAAAAAAATATATCTTCTTCTTTTAAGGAACTAAAAAAAGAAGAATGAAGCCCAAAAAAGGGGAGGTTTGAAAAGGAGGGGAAAAAAGAGGTTTGAAGCCAAAAGAAGGAAGGCCACAAAAAAAATAATATTCTCTTTTTTAACTAGAATCTCTTTTCTCTATTCTTTCTTTTAAACAAAAATAATAAATAAATCATCATATTTAATAAAAAATCAAAAAAATATATAAATTTAAAAAAATATAAACAAAAATAAATATAAATCTTCTTTTTTCTTTAGGGGGGGCGGGGTCGGAGTCAAGG
>NW_026539282.1:0-61259 GCF_027791375.1 Indicator indicator | reverse complement strand
CCCTCCAGCCCCAGCTCCATTCTCCTCTCTCCAGCCCCAGCTCCATTCTCCTCCCTCCAGCCCCAGCTCCATTCCCCTCCCTCCAGCCCCAGCTCCATTCTCCTCCCTCCAGCCCCAGCTCCATTCTCCTCCCTCCAGCCCCAGCTCCATTCTCCTCCCTCCAGCCCCAGCTCCATTCCCCTCCCTCCAGCCCCAGCTCCATTCTCCTCCCTCCAGCCCCAGCTCCATTCTCCTCCCTCCAGCCCCAGCTCCATTCTCCTCTCTCCAGCCCCAGCTCCATTCTCCTCCCTCCAGCCCCAGCTCCATTTTCCTCCCTCCAGCCCCAGCTCCATTCTCCTCCCTCCAGCCCCAGCTCCATTCCCCTCCCTCCAGCCCCAGCTCCATTCTCCTCCCTCCAGCCCCAGCTCCATTCCCCTCCCTCCAGCCCCAGCTCCATTCTCCTCCCTCCAGCCCCAGCTCCATTCTCCTCCCTCCAGCCCCAGCTCCATTCTCCTCCCTCCAGCCCCAGCTCCATTCCCCTCCCTCCAGCCCCAGCTCCATTCCCCTCCCTCCAGCCCCAGCTCCATTCCCCTCCCTCCAGCCCCAGCTCCATTCTCCTCCCTCCAGCCCCAGCTCCATTCCCCTCCCTCCAGCCCCAGCTCCATTCCCCTCCCTCCAGCCCCAGCTCCATTCCCCTCCCTCCAGCCCCAGCTCCATTCTCCTCCCTCCAGCCCCAGCTCCATTCTCCTCTCTCCAGCTCCAGCTCCATTCTCCTCTCTCCAGCTCCAGCTCCATTCTCCTCTCTCCAGCTCCAGCTCCATTCTCCTCTCTCCAGCCCCAGCTCCATTCCCCTCCCTCCAGCCCCAGCTCCATTCCCCTCCCTCCAGCCCCAGCTCCATTCTCCTCCCTCCAGCCCCAGCTCCATTCTCCTCTCTCCAGCCCCAGCTCCATTCTCCTCCCTCCAGCTCCAGCTCCATTCTCCTCTCTCCAGCTCCAGCTCCATTCTCCTCTCTCCAGCCCCAGCTCCATTCTCCTCCCTCCAGCCCCAGCTCCATTCTCCTCTCTCCAGCTCCATTCTCCTCTCTCCAGCCCCAGCTCCATTCTCCTCTCTCCAGCTTCATTCTCCTCCCTCCAGCCCCAGCTCCATTCTCCTCTCTCCAGCTCCATTCTCCTCCCTCCAGCCCCAGCTCCATTCTCCTCCCTCCAGCCCCAGCTCCATTCTCCTCCCTCCAGCCCCAGCTCCATTCTCCTCTCTCCAGCCCCAGCTCCATTCTCCTCCCTCCAGCCCCAGCTCCATTCTCCTCCTCCAGCCCCAGCTCCATTCTCCTCTCTCCAGCCCCAGCTCCATTCTCCTCCCTCCAGCCCCAGCTCCATTCTCCTCCCTCCAGCCCCAGCTCCATTCTCCTCCCTCCAGCCCCAGCTCCATTCTCCTCTCTCCAGCCCCAGCTCCATTCCCCTCCCTCCAGCCCCAGCTCCATTCTCCTCTCTCCAGCTCCATTCTCCTCACTCCAGCCCCAGCTCCATTCTCCTCCCTCCAGCCCCAGCTCCATTCTCCTCCCTCCAGCCCCAGCTCCATTCTCCTCTCTCCAGCCCCAGCTCCATTCTCCTCTCTCCAGCCCCAGCTCCATTCTCCTCTCTCCAGCCCCAGCTCCATTCTCCTCTCTCCAGCTCCAGCTCCATTCTCCTCTCTCCAGCCCCAGCTCCATTCTCCTCTCTCCAGCCCCAGCTCCATTCTCCTCTCTCCAGCCCCAGCTCCATTCTCCTCTCTCCAGCTCCAGCTCCATTCCCCTCCCTCCAGCCCCAGCTCCATTCTCCTCTCCAGCCCCAGCTCCATTCTCCTCCCTCCAGCCCCAGCTCCATTCTCCTCCCTCCAGCCCCAGCTCCATTCTCCTCCCTCCAGCCCCAGCTCCATTCTCCTCTCCACCCAGCTCCATTCTCCTCCCTCCAGCCCCAGCTCCATTCCCCTCCCTCCAGCCCCAGCTCCATTCTCCTCCCTCCAGCCCCAGCTCCATTCTCCTCTCTCCAGCCCAGCTCCATTCCCCTCCCTCCAGCCCCAGCTCCATTCTCCTCCCTCCAGCCCCAGCTCCATTCTCCTCTCTCCAGCCCAGCTCCATTCCCTCCCTCCAGCCCCAGCTCCATTCTCCTCCCTCCAGCCCCAGCTCCATTCTCCTCCCTCCAGCCCCCGCTCCATTCTCCTCTCTCCAGCCCCAGCTCCATTCTCCTCCCTCCAGCCCCAGCTCCATTCCCCTCCCTCCAGCCCCAGCTCCATTCTCCTCCCTCCAGCCCCAGCTCCATTCTCCTCTCTCCAGCTCCATTCCCCTCCCTCCAGCCCCAGCTCCATTCTCCTCTCTCCAGCTCCAGCTCCATTCTCCTCCCTCCAGCCCCAGCTCCATTCTCCTCCCTCCAGCCCCAGCTCCATTCTCCTCTCTCCAGCCCCAGCTCCATTCTCCTCTCTCCAGCCCCAGCTCCATTCTCCTCCCTCCAGCCCCAGCTCCATTCCCCTCCCTCCAGCCCCAGCTCCATTCTCCTCTCTCCAGCTCCAGCTCCATTCTCCTCCCTCCAGCCCCAGCTCCATTCTCCTCTCTCCAGCTCCAGCTCCATTCCCCTCCCTCCAGCCCCAGCTCCATTCCCCTCCCTCCAGCCCCAGCTCCATTCTCCTCTCTCCAGCTCCATTCCCCTCCCTCCAGCCCCAGCTCCATTCTCCTCTCTCCAGCTCCAGCTCCATTCTCCTCTCTCCAGCCCCAGCTCCATTCTCCTCTCTCCAGCCCCAGCTCCATTCTCCTCTCTCCAGCCCCAGCTCCATTCCCCTCCCTCCAGCCCCAGCTCCATTCTCCTCTCTCCAGATCCAGCTCCATTCTCCTCCCTCCAGCCCTAGCTCCATTCTCCTCTCTCCAGCCCCAGCTCCATTCCCCTCCCTCCAGCCCCAGCTCCATTCTCCTCTCTCCAGCCCCAGCTCCATTCTCCTCCCTCCAGCCCCTGCTCCATTCCCCTCCCTCCAGCCCCAGCTCCATTCTCCTCTCTCCAGCCCCAGCTCCATTCTCCTCCCTCCAGCCCCAGCTCCATTCTCCTCTCTCCAGCCCAGCTCCATTCTCCTCCCTCCAGCCCCAGCTCCATTCTCCTCTCTCCAGCCCCAGCTCCATTCTCCTCTCTCCAGCCCCAGCTCCATTCTCCTCCCTCCAGCCCCAGCTCCATTCTCCTCCCTCCAGCCCCAGCTCCATTCTCCTCTCTCCAGCCCAGCTCCATTCTCCTCCCTCCAGCCCCAGCTCCATTCTCCTCCCTCCAGCCCCAGCTCCATTCTCCTCTCTCCAGCCCCAGCTCCATTCTCCTCCCTCCAGCCCCAGCTCCATTCTCCTCTCTCCAGCCCCAGCTCCATTCTCCTCCCTCCAGCCCCAGCTCCATTCCCCTCCCTCCAGCCCCAGCTCCATTCTCCTCTCTCCAGCCCCAGCTCCATTCCCCTCCCTCCAGCCCCAGCTCCATTCTCCTCCCTCCAGCCCCAGCTCCATTCTCCTCTCTCCAGCCCAGCTCCATTCTCCTCTCTCCAGCCCCAGCTCCATTCCCTCCCTCCAGCCCCAGCTCCATTCCCCTCCCTCCAGCCCCAGCTCCATTCTCCTCTCTCCAGCCCCAGCTCCATTCTCCTCCCTCCAGCCCCAGCTCCATTCTCCTCTCTCCAGCCCCAGCTCCATTCTCCTCCCTCCAGCCCCAGCTCCATTCTCCTCTCTCCAGCCCCAGCTCCATTCTCCTCTCTCCAGCCCCAGCTCCATTCTCCTCCCTCCAGCCCCAGCTCCATTCTCCTCTCTCCAGCCCCAGCTCCATTCTCCTCTCTCCAGCCCCAGCTCCATTCTCCTCTCTCCAGCCCCAGCTCCATTCTCCTCTCTCCAGCCCCAGCTCCATTCTCCTCTCTCCAGCCCCAGCTCCATTCTCCTCCTCCAGCCCAGCTCCATTCTCCTCTCTCCAGCCCCAGCTCCATTCTCCTCCCTCCAGCCCCAGCTCCATTCTCCTCTCTCCAGCCCCAGCTCCATTCTCCTCCCTCCAGCCCCAGCTCCATTCTCCTCCCTCCAGCCCCAGCTCCATTCTCCTCCTCCAGCCCAGCTCCATTCTCCTCCTCCAGCCCCAGCTCCATTCTCCTCCTCCAGCCCAGCTCCATTCTCCTCCCTCCAGCCCCAGCTCCATTCTCCTCTCCAGCCCAGCTCCATTCTCCTCCTCCAGCCCCAGCTCCATTCTCCTCCCTCCAGCCCCAGCTCCATTCCCTCCCTCCAGCCCCAGCTCCATTCTCCTCTCTCCAGCTCCAGCTCCATTCTCCTCCCTCCAGCCCCAGCTCCATTCTCCTCTCTCCAGCCCCAGCTCCATTCTCCTCCCTCCAGCCCCAGCTCCATTCCCTCCCTCCAGCCCCAGCTCCATTCTCCTCTCTCCAGCCCCAGCTCCATTCTCCTCTCTCCAGCTCCAGCTCCATTCTCCTCCCTCCAGCCCCAGCTCCATTCTCCTCTCTCCAGCCCCAGCTCCATTCTCCTCCCTCCAGCCCCAGCTCCATTCCCCTCCCTCCAGCCCCAGCTCCATTCTCCTCTCTCCAGCCCCAGCTCCATTCTCCTCCCTCCAGCCCCAGCTCCATTCCCCTCCCTCCAGCCCCAGCTCCATTCTCCTCTCTCCAGCTCCAGCTCCATTCTCCTCTCTCCAGCTCCAGCTCCATTCTCCTCCCTCCAGCCCCAGCTCCATTCTCCTCCCTCCAGCCCCAGCTCCATTTTCCTCTCTCCAGCCCCAGCTCCATTCCCCTCCCTCCAGCCCCAGCTCCATTCTCCTCCCTCCAGCCCCAGCTCCATTCTCCTCTCTCCAGCTCCAGCTCCATTCTCCTCCCTCCAGCCCCAGCTCCATTCTCCTCCCTCCAGCCCCAGCTCCATTCTCCTCTCTCCAGCTCCAGCTCCATTCTCCTCTCTCCAGCCCCAGCTCCATTCTCCTCTCTCCAGCCCCAGCTCCATTCTCCTCCCTCCAGCCCCAGCTCCATTCTCCTCCCTCCAGCCCCAGCTCCATTCTCCTCTCTCCAGCCCCAGCTCCATTCTCCTCCCTCCAGCTCCAGCTCCATTCTCCTCTCCAGCTCCAGCTCCATTCTCCTCTCTCCAGCCCCAGCTCCATTCTCCTCTCTCCAGCCCCAGCTCCATTCTCCTCTCTCCAGCCCCAGCTCCATTCTCCTCCCTCCAGCCCCAGCTCCATTCTCCTCCCTCCAGCCCCAGCTCCATTCTCCTCTCTCCAGCCCCAGCTCCATTCTCCTCCCTCCAGCCCCAGCTCCATTCTCCTCCTCCAGCCCAGCTCCATTCTCCTCTCTCCAGCTCCAGCTCCATTCTCCTCTCTCCAGCCCCAGCTCCATTCTCCTCTCTCCAGCTCCAGCTCCATTCTCCTCCCTCCAGCCCCAGCTCCATTCTCCTCCCTCCAGCCCCAGCTCCATTCTCCTCTCTCCAGCCCAGCTCCATTCTCCTCTCTCCAGCCCCAGCTCCATTCTCCTCCCTCCAGCCCCAGCTCCATTCTCCTCCCTCCAGCCCCAGCTCCATTCTCCTCCCTCCAGCCCCAGCTCCATTCTCCTCCCTCCAGCCCCAGCTCCATTCTCCTCTCTCCAGCTCCAGCTCCATTCCCCTCCCTCCAGCTCCAGCTCCATTCTCCTCTCTCCAGCTCCAGCTCCATTCTCCTCTCTCCAGCTCCAGCTCCATTCTCCTCTCTCCAGCTCCATTCTCCTCCCTCCAGCCCCAGCTCCATTCTCCTCTCTCCAGCCCCAGCTCCATTCTCCTCCCTCCTGACCCAGCTCCATTCTCCTCCCTCCTGACCCAGCTCCATTCTCCTCTCTCCAGCCCCAGCTCCATTCTCCTCCCTCCAGCCCCAGCTCCATTGTCCTCTCTCCAGCTCCATTCTCCTCTCTCCAGCCCCAGCTCCATTCTCCTCTCTCCAGCTCCATTCTCCTCTCTCCAGCTCCAGCTCCATTCTCCTCTCCAGCTCCAGCTCCATTCTCCTCTCTCCAGCTCCAGCTCCATTCTCCTCTCTCCAGATCCAGCTCCATTCTCCTCCCTCCAGCCCCAGCTCCATTCTCCTCTCTCCAGCCCCAGCTCCATCCTTGCTGCAGCTCCGGCTCCATTCTCCTCCCTCCTGACCCAGCTCCATTCTCCTCTCCAGCTCCAGCTCCATTCTCCTCTCTCCAGATCCAGCTCCATTCTCCTCTCTCCAGATCCAGCTCCATTCTCCTCCCTCCAGCCCTAGCTCCATTCTCCTCTCTCCAGCCCCAGCTCCATCCTTGCTGCAGCTCCAGCTCCATTCTCCTCCCTCCTGACCCAGCTCCATTCTCCTCCCTCCAGCTCCAGCTCCATCCTTGCTCCAGCCATAGCCACAGCCTCATTCTCCTTGCTGTACCCCCAGTTTCACTCTCCTTCCTCCTTCTCCCCAGCCCTTGCTCCATCCTTGCTCCAGCCCCAGCTCCATTCTCCTCTCATCAGCTCCATTCTCCGTTCTTGCTCCAGCCTCAACCTCCTCCTCATGTCCCCAGCCCCTGCTCCATCCTTGCTCCAGCCCCAGCTTCATCCTCCTCCTCCCTCCTCTCTCCATCTCCATCCTCCCCTCTCCAGCCCCAGCCTGAACACTAAGGGAAGGACCCAACCCCCAGCAGCATGGTGGTGCCTCCTCAGCAGGACTGGGCTGCAGGGCAGGAAGGAGTTAATGCAGGGGAGGAAAAAGCAGAGCAGAGGCTGCTAAATGGGAAAGGCAGCAACAAAAGCAACCAGCAAGATGCTGCCACTGCTGGAAAGGTTGCTCCACCCTGAGCTCCACACCACCCTTCTCCTCTCCTCAGCACTTCCCTCAGCTGAGATGTTTAACAGCCATTGAAGCAGGGGCAGGGAGCATTCAGAGCTCCTCTACCAGAGCTGCATCAAGCTTTAAATAACTCTTTTCAAACACAAGCACATTCTCCAAGCCCCTTCTTCCTCCTCTGAAGAATGCAGAGCTTTAATGAGGTTCCCTCTCTCCCTTCCCAAACCAAACACCCACTCCCACCCATGAGTCATTTGCTCTCCTGCTCTGGCTGCCCAGCAGAGCCAGGGCTGAGCTGCTTCTTCCCAGGTGTTTTACATTTGGATCACTGCTAGAGATGCAAAATTCACAGGGAGCTGAGCAAGTTCAGAAGGATCCTGCAGGAAGACTTTGGGGGCGGGGAGGAGATAAGAAATTTGCCTTTATCCTCCAGGCAGCTGCACCTCCACCTCCTGCACAAACCCACCAGGGCAGATTGAGGCTGTGCTGGGCTCCTCCTCCTCATCCCCTTTCCTCCCAGGCTGCTGCACTTCTGCTGAGGTCCATCACAAACACTGAACCCCCCAGGGGCACCTTCCTGTCCCACCTCACCAGCCCCTCTCTTACCCTTTCTTTGGTTTTAAGGGGTCCTGGAACTGCTTGATGTCCACCAGCCCCATCAGGAGCTGGAGGATCAGGGACTGATCCATCAGGAGCTGGAGGATCAGAGACTGACCCATCAGAGGCTGGAGGATCAGAGACTGATCCATCAGGAGCTGGAGGGTCAGAGACTGATCCATCAGGAGCTGGAGGATCAGGGACTGATCCATCAGGAGCTGGAGGATCAGAGACTGACCCATCAGGAGCTGGAGGATCAGGGACTGATCCATCAGGAGCTGGAGGATCAGAGACTGATCCATCAGGAGCTGGAGGATCAGGGACTGATCCATCAGGAGCTGGAGGATCAGAGACTGACCCATCAGGAGCTGGAGGATCAGAGACTGACCCATCAGGAGCTGGAGGGTCAGGGACTGATCCATCAGGAGCTGGAGGGTCAGAGACTGACCCATCAGAGGCTGGAGGATCAGAGACTGATCCATCAGGAGCTGGAGGGTCAGAGACTGAGCCATCAGGAGCTGGAGGATCAGAGACTGAGCCATCAGGAGCTGGAGGGTCAGAGACTGATCCATCAGGAGCTGGAGGGTCAGAGACTGATCCATCAGGAGCTGGAGGATCAGAGACTGACCCATCAGGAGCTGGAGGGTCAGAGACTGATCCATCAAGAGCTGGAGGATCAGGGACTGACCCATCAGGAGCTGGAGGATCAGAGACTGATCCATCAGGAGGTGGAGGGTCAAGCAGAGACTGAGCCATCAAGAGCTGGAGGGTCAGAGACTGATCCATCAGGAGCTGGAGGGTCAAGCAGAGACTGAGCCATCAGGAGCTGGAGGGTCAGAGACTGACCCATCAGGAGCTGGAGGGTCAGAGACTGATCCATCAGGAGCTGGAGGATCAGAGACTGATCCATCAGGAGCTGGAGGGTCAGAGACTGATCCATCAGGAGCTGGAGGGTCAGAGACTGATCCATCAGGAGCTGGAGGGTCAAGCAGAGACTGAGCCATCATAGCTTGGGACCAGTTCTCAGCTGTTCAGTGCTTAATCCAAACCAAATCAGTTCCTGCTGGCTTTGGGGCAGCCTGGGATCTGCTTCCTGTCTTTTCTAGGGCAAGCCAAGCCAGATTTGTCTGAGGAAGAAGAGTTTGTTCCATCTTCACCTATGCTCTCACATCAACCACCTACCTAAGACAGGGCCCTGCCTGGCAGTGAGGGCTACTGAGGAGCAGCACAAGAGCATCCAGCAGACAGAAATCCTCTTCTTGCTCTGGATGGTTCCCTGGGGACTTCCTGAGCTTTCAAAGCCCACATCTGGACTGTGGTTTTTGACAGCACTCCCCAAGGAGCCTCACCACCTTTCACTGACACATCCAAGTCACTCCCCAGCAACACCCCAGTGCTGGGAAGAGGATGTTCAGGCTGCCTGCTGCTGCTTTATTTCTCTGCCCACCTGAGCAACAGGCTGAGAGAGTTGGGGTTGTGCAGGCTGGAGAGGAGAAGGCTCCCAGGAGACCTTCTGGTGGCCTTCCAGGATCTGAAGGGGGCTCCAGGAAAGCTGGGGAGGGACTTTGGAGGGTGTCAGGGAGGGATAGCACTGGGGGGAATGGAACAAAACCAGAAGTGGGGAGATTCAGATTGGATGTTAGGAAGAAGTTCTTCTCCATGAGGGTGGTGAGAGACTGGCACAGGTTGCCCAGGGAGGTGGTGGAAGCCTCATCCCTGGAGGTTTTTGCAGCCAGCCTGGAGGTGGCTGTGAGCAACCTGCTGTGGTGTGAGGTGTCCCTGCCCATGGCAGGGGGTTGGCACTGGCTGAGCCTTGAGGTCCCTTCCAGCCCTGCCAATTCTATGATTCAGTGCAGGGCTAGCAGCAGCCTCTTGCCCAGATGTGCCACCTAAGCTCAACACTGAGTCACCTCAGTGCCCTGCTCAGGCATCACCCAGGCCAGAAAATGAAATGTGGTGAAGACCAAAGTGCAGCCAGAGCAAACTGCTGCTGGGGGGAGGGAGGAAGGAAACTGCCCTGTGGGTGACACACAGGAAGGGGCATCCTGGGCATCAGATAAAGGAGAGAAGCATCCAGAGCAGCAGAGCTCAGCCCCAGTTCTGAAAGGACCATTTCAGACCTCCAGGCCCTTCCTTGGCGAGACATCACCAAGAAACCACCCCCCCACCCCCCCCAAAGTCCTCTGCCCCTCCCTGCCATCCTCCTCCTCCTCTTCCTCTCCTACCTGGTACTGTGAAGTCCTGAGTGTAGATGATATCATCTTCAATGTCATACAAGTCATCCTCCTCTTCCTCATTGTAGCCATGCAGATCTTCCAGATAAGGCACCGCCGTCATGCTCCTCCACCTGTCCTTGGTCTCTGGGCTGGGGGGAATGGGCACCAGAGCCTCGGCCTGGGCATGTTTCTTACGGAACCAGCTGCAAAGAGCCCGAGAGCAGAGCCCCATCAGCACACATCCCCATCCAGCACACCCCCCAACACACTCTGAGGGCTTGAAGACTGCCTTTGAAGGTTTCCTTCACAAAGCGTGAGCAGAGAAAAGTGAAAGGAGGTCAAGGAAGTCACCACTGGGTGTGAGAAAAGTGAAAGGAGGTCAAGAAGTCACCAGTGGGTGTGATAAAAGTGAAAGGAGGTCAAGAAGTCACCATTGGGTGTAAAGAAGGTGAAAGGATGTCAAGAAATCACCACTGGGTGTGAGAAAAGTGAAAAGATGTAAAGAAGTCACCAGTGGGTGTGAGAAAAGTGAAAGGAGGTAAAGAAGTCACCATTGGGTGTGAGAAGAGTGAAAGGAGGTAAAGAAGTCACCAGTGGGTGTGAGAAAAGTGAAAGGAGGTCAAGAAGTCACCACTGGGTGTGAGAAAAGTGAAAGGAGGTCAAGAAGTCACCACTGGGTGTGAGAAAAGTGAAAGGAGGTCAAGAAGTCACCACTGGGTGTGAGAAGAGTGAAAGGAGGTAAAGAAGTCACCAGTGGGTGTGAGAGAAGTGAAAGGAGGTAAAGAAGTCACCATTAGGTGTAAAGAAGGTGAAAGGATGTCAAGAAATCACCACTGGGTGTGAGAAAAGTGAAAAGATGTCAAGAAGTCACCAGTGGGTGTGAGAAAAGTGAAAGGAGGTAAAGAAGTCACCATTGGGTGTAAAGAAGGTGAAAGGATGTCAAGAAATCACCACTGGGTGTGAGAAAAGTGAAAAGATGTCAAGAAATCACCACTGGGTGTGAGAAAAGTGAAAGGAAGGTAAAGAAGTCACCACTGGGTGTGAGAGAAGTGAAAGGATATAAATAAGTCATCACTGGGTGTAAGACAAGTGGAAGGATGTAAAGAAGTCACCCCTGGGTGTAAAAAAAAAATGAAAGGATGTAAAGAAGTCACCAGTGGGTGTGAGAAAAGTGAAAGGATGTAAAGAAGTCACCAGTGGGTGTGAGAAAGCCAAATAATGATTGTTGTAAACACTTCCACTGGAGAGAGAGAAATGTTTAAGGCTCTCTGCTCAAAGCCAGGTTGGGGAGTTGGGCAGTCTGGGTCTCAGCTTGCTGGGCTTCTGTCTGCCTGCTGCTTCTTTTCTGGCTGAAGAGAACTTTCTGCCCTCGACAAGCTGAGTCTAACAGCCTCTCTGCTTCTTGACTCCCTGCCTTCTGCCAGAGGGGTCTGGGGGATTCCTTCTTGCTGCTGGGGGGGAAACTCCTTGGGGGAAGCAAAGGGAGCTTGGTTGTGCTTTTTCTGTTGACTGTAGATCTTTGTGAACGTTGTGAATGGTGTCTGTGTGTGCAGATTCCTTGCACTTCATCACAGATTGGAGTTTTGCTGCCAGGCTGAGCCAGCCTGGTTGTGGGAGGTGTGGGAGGAGGATTGCAGCTCTCTGTTACGCCTGCGGTGGGCTCCGCGACTGCGTCCCAGCCGGGTTTGAACTGCTGCAGGTTGGAGAGGGTCAGAGAGGCAGAGCTGCCCTGCAAGCACATGGAGCTGCTGGAGTGGGGCCCAGAGGAGGCCACAGAGATGATCAGAGGGGCTGGAGAACCTCCCCTATGGGAGAGAGTTGGGGCTGTTGAGACTGGAGAAGAGAAGGCTCCATGGAGACCTCAGAGCAGCCTTCCAGGACCTGAAAGGGCTCCAGGAGAGCTGGGGAGGGACTTTGGACAAGGGCTGGGAGTGCCAGGATGAGGGACAATGGATTTGAGCCCTGAATAGAGGGGAGATTGAGAGTGGAGATGAGGAAGAAATTCTTGGCAGTGAGGGTGAGGAGACAGTGGCACAGGTTGCCCAGTGGCTGCCCCCTGCCTGGAGGTGTTCAAGGGCAGGCTGGATGAGGCCTTGAGCAACCTGGGCTGGGGGGAGGGGTCCCTGCCCGTGGCAGAGGGGCTGGAACTGGATGAGCTTTCAGGTCCTTTCCAACCCAACCCATTCTATGATTCTGTGACACCCAGGGCCACCTCCATGAGGTGCTGCACCAGCTAAGGGGACACCAACAGCTCTGCCCCACGTGCAGCATGTGAAGGCTGCTGCAAGCCCCCCTGGGGTACAGGCTGTCTGCAGAGGGGCAGCTCAGCTCTGCACACAGAGATCAGGCACTTGTTCTGCATCACCAACCCCAGTCCCCAACCCACCCACAAGTGAAAAGCCATCAGCAGAGCTGCCTGAGCTCCTGAGGTGTGTGGTCAAAAGCGGGCAGCAAAGGAGAAGCTTCTCCTGTCCTAAAGCTGAGGCTAATCCAGCACGAGCCAGAAGGTCAGGCTAAGGAGAGAGGAGTTCACTCATGAGCTCCTTTAGCAGGCAGTTTCCTGCAAGGCCACAGCAAAATCGTTTTTGCTTCATCTTTTTATCCCACCTCTGTCTCAGGGGACTTCTGTCAGCACTCAGCCCAGAGCTCAGTGCCACCATCTGCCCACAAAGGCTCTCAGCCCTCAAAGCTGCTCCTAATCGGATCAAGGTCCCCACAGCATCTCAGAGCCATGCAGGCACCCTCTCTGCCATCCCATCTTCTGTCACAGCAGGGCTCCAGCACTGCACTGTCCCTGGGACATCTGTCCCTGCCCTGCTGGAGCCTCTCAGATGCAGGAGGGAACAGGAGTTCCTCCAGTTCCAGGTACTTCTAAAGCGTCTTTCCAGCCCACACAGCTCCCTGCTCCCACTGCAGGGACAAAAACCACAGCCTGTGGGGAGCAAAGGAGCAACTCAGGCCATGGTCATCCAGTTGCTCCATCCTGGTGGTGTTCTGCTGCCTCTGAGGGTGCTGTGCTC
Organism: Indicator indicator; assembly: GCF_027791375.1. Lineage (NCBI taxonomy): Eukaryota > Metazoa > Chordata > Aves > Piciformes > Indicatoridae > Indicator > Indicator indicator. Next base: position 48,667 of record NW_026539282.1, on the reverse strand, counting down.
AAGCAGGTTGTCCCTAGCAGACCCTAAAGGCCCTTCAGGCTGTCACTGTAGTGCCAGGAGGGGTGATGGCTTCAAACTCAAAGATGCTGGATTTAGGTCAGGCGTTAGGAAGAAATTCTTCACCTCAAGGCTGGTGAGGCACTGGAAGAGGCTGCCCAGAGAAACTGTGGAAGCTCCAAGCCTGGAAGGGCACAAAAATCAGGCTGGATGAGGCCTTGAGCAAGCTGAGCTAGCAGGAGGTGTCCCTGCCCCTGTGGCAGAGGGATTGGAACTGGAGGCTTTTTAAGGCCCCTTCCAACCCAAACCATTCCATGGCTCTCTGATGCTTATGCCTTGCCCTGGAGGATCACTCCACGTGAAAGAAGAGCCAGAAAAACATCAAAAGCTCCCCCGGGTAGGACCTCCCCTGCCCTGCAGGCTGCTTTACTGATGCAACTTTGCAACCAGCACTGATCTCAACCTCCCCAATTGCTACACTGAGGGCTGGATGCCCAGGAAGCCTCTGGGACCTGTTCTTGCTGCTCTCTGCACAGTAGCAAAGGGAGGAAGAGCCTCAGATCAGCTCTGCTCCTGTGCTCACCTTGCTGAACACCACTCAAGATGCCACTCAGCTGCACAAAGGGGACACTCAGAGGCTTTCAGGGCAGGAGGCAGCTCACAAAGTCAAAGCTTTCATTCCTGTCCCCCCCCCCCCCACCCCCTCACTTTCAACATTTCAACTACAGAAGGTGCTGCTCCAGGAAGCAACTTCACAGCCCTCTGAAAAACATCCCCCCAAAGCAGAGGGGGGATGTAAGAGTTGTCCCCTCATGAGGTGTTCACTTCTTGGCCTCAACAAGGCTGATGTGACACAGCTTGCTCCCCCTGCCCAGCCTGCAGAGGCATCCAGTGACTCCTGGCTGCCCCCCCAGCAGGAAGGGCCTGATGCCAGTCACCAAACAGCTCTCCCAGACCTGAGCCATCTGCTTTTTATCACTCCAGCTCCAAATTCAGTTTAGGAAGCAGGGCTTGGACTTCCCTCCTGCCCAGAGGAGCTATAATTATCGTTCTGTTCTACTCCTGCATCTCTCTGACAGGAGACCTCCAATCCAGCAGCATTGGAAGGAAAAAAAAAAAAAAAAAGGCAAAACAACCCAGGGAAAGGGAGGGAGGAGATTTGAGGTTGCCTGCCAGGGTGCAGACAAGCCTCATGAAGTTTAATAAGGACAAGGTCAGGGTCCTACATCTGGGGAGGAATAACAGCAGGCACCAGGACAGGTTAGAGGCTGCCCTGCTGGAAAGCAGCTCCACAGAGACAGAGCTTGGAGTGCTGGTGGGCAGCAAGTTCTGCATGGGACAGCAAAGTGCCCTTGTGGCCAAGAGAGCCAATGGGATCCTGGGATGGATCAAGAAAGGTGTCCAGCAGGGCTAGGGAAGTTCTTCTCCCTCTCTGCTCTGCCCTGCTGAGACCACAGCTGCAATCCTGTGTCCAGTTTGGGGCTCTCCAGTTCAAGAGAGACAGAGACCTGCTGGAGAGAGTCCAAGGGAGAGCCAGGAGGATGCTTAGGGGACTTGAGCATCTCCCCTGGGAAGAGAGACTGAGAGCCCTGGGGCTGTTTAGTGTGGAGAAGAGAAGGCTGAGAGGGATCTGATCAATGTCTATCAATAGCTGAGGGGTGGGGGTCAAGGGGAGGGGGCCAGGCTCTGTTGGGTGGTTCCCAGTGATAAGCCAAGGAACAATGAGTTCAAACTTGAACAGAGAAGATTTCAGCTCCACAGGAGGAGAAACTCCTTGGCAGTGAGGGTGACAGAGCCCTGGAGCAGGCTGCCCAGGGGGTTGTGGAGTCTCCTTCTCTGGAGCCTTTCCAGCCCCACCTGGATGCATTCCTGTGCAGACTCCCCTGGGTGATGCTGCTCTGGCAGGGGGGAGGGTTGGACCTGATGATCTCTGGAGGTCCCTTCCCACCTCTGATACACTGTGAGACTGTGAGGAGATGAGCTCAAGGAAAATGGAGCTGCTGGGATAAATCAGCTGAGAAACAAAGGAGAAAAGCAGAAGCCCTGCTCCACAGTGAGCATCTTGAAGCTGTTTTCTCTGCAGTGATTGAGTCCTGAGGTCACTCTGCTGCTCTGTGCCCTGCTGTTTGCAGCAGGAGTGAAGCAGCTGCTGAGGCCTGAAGTTTGAAAGGGAAATGTGTTCTGGTTCATCACAGAGCAGGTCAATGTCATGCAAGGAATTCTGCTCCCTCCCTCCCTGCTGGCTGAGAGTTGTGTTCCCTCCTCCCCTGCTGCCAGGCTGGGTGCATGGACATCATCCCAAGCAGCAGCCAGCCTGGCACATTCCAGTAGCACATTCCAGTGGCACATTCCAGTGGCACACTGATGCTGACCTCCTGCCATCTCCCTCATGGCCACCTTGGAAACTGCAGGGAAAGGAGCAGGTTTCAGGCAATCAGGGAATGGGATGGGTTGGATTGGAAGGAACCTTCAAGCTCACCCAGTTCCAACCCCCTGCCATGGGCAGGGACACCTCCCACCAGCCCAAGGTTGCTCAAGGCCTCAACACCTCCATGGAAGAGGCATCCCCAACCTCCCTGGGAAACCTGTTCCAGTGCCTCCCTACCCTCCCTGGCAAGAATTCCTTCCTCATCTCCAGTCTCAACCTGCCCTCCAAGTGACACAAGTGAAGGCAGGTCTGAGCTGTCAAGTTCCACCTCTGGTTCATGAGGTGGCATTAAGAGAGTTAATGACAAGGTCACCCCAGCCCCTGTGCTAGCAGGAAGCAAACAGGTCCCACGCAAGCAGGCTGGGGCCCAACAGCTGTGCCAAGTCCTGCAGATGGGTTCTGTGGTGGTGCAGGGGGCACACAGCACTCCCACTGCCATCATTTGGATTCCCTTTCCTTGGGGGATGCTTTCAGCAAGGACACAACTGCCAAGAGAAAGGGTTCAGAGGGTGAGGAGACACTGGAGGAGGTTTCCAGGGAGGTTGTGGCTGTCCCTACCCTGGAGGTGCTCAAAGCCAGGCTGGATGAGGCCTTGAGCAAGCTGGGCTGGTGGGAGGTGTCCCTGCCCATGGCAGAGGGGTTGGAACTGGAGGAGCTTGAAGGTTCCTTTTCCTTTTCCTTGAAGGTTCCCTTTTCCTTGAAGGTTCCCTTTTCCAACCCATTCCATGATGGGACAAACTCCTGCCCACCTGGCAGCATCATCCTGCCCAGAACACAAAAGCCAAGGCAGCCACCAGTGGTTCCTGCCAGGGGTACTGGAGCTAGCAGGATCCAAATGAAGCACCAGGAGGGATCTCAGGAGAAGGGAACACAGAGGACAAGGGAGATCAGAACAAGTGCCACCAAAAGGAGGACTGGGAAGGCAGAAAGCCTGGAAGGCTACAGCAAACCTGTGGTTGTATTTTTGCTGTCTTTCAGTTCCTGCCTCTTGCCTTCTGTCCTACTTACAGGGAGAGTAAAAATAGGTTTTTATTAACAGCAGAAACCTGAATCACTGCACTCTAGTCATGGATGATTCCATCCTCTGGGAGGTGATTTCAAACACTTGCATATGCATGTATGGAAATGAGGCTACAGAGTGAGAGGAGAAATTCATTGAAGTTCTAAGAAAAAAAAATAACAACAACAAGAAAAAAAAAGAAAATATCAAAGATCTCTTAGAAGGAGCCTCAAGCAATTCTGTATGGAGGAGCAGAGAATTTCCTGGCAAGCAATTCTCCAGCAGGGAGAAATATTCTGCTGTCTGCACTGGTGCTGGACACTGGGAGATTAAAACTGGAGATGAGGAAGAAATTCTGGAGAGTGAGGGTGGGGAGACACTGGCACAGGTTGCCCAGGGAGGTTGTGGATGTCCCCTCCCTGGAGGGGTTCAAGGCCAGGCTGGATGAGGCCCTGAGCACCCTGGGCTGGTGGGAGGTGTCCCTGCCCGTGGCAGGGGGTTGGGACTGGATCCCAGCCTTGTCCAGCCTGACCTTGAATATCTCCAGGCACAGAGCCTCAACTCCCTCCCTGGGCAACCTGTTGCAGTGTTCCAGCAGCCTCCTGCTGCAGAACTTGTTCCTCACATCCAATCTAAACCTGCAGCTCTTTAATTTCAAACCATTGCCTGCAGGCCTTTGCAAACAGTCCCCCTGCAGCCTTCTTGTAGCTTGAAGGGAGCTTCAGGTACTGGCAGGCTGCTCTGAGGTCTCCCTGGAGCCTTCTCTTCTCCAGGCTGAACACCCCCAGCTCCCTCAGCCTGTCCCTGTAGCAGAGGTGCTCCAACCCCCTTGATCACCTTCAATGATCTTTAAGGTCCCTTCCAACCCCAAAACCATTCAAGGACTGATTCTTAGTGAAGCTTTGCTGCTCAGCTGAGGACCAGAGGCTCCACCACACCTCCTAATGTGCCTCAAGGATCTACTGCCCACTAAGGCAGAGAGCAGCTCCTCTCCCACAGGGCATCCTCAGCCTGCCTCACACTGCCCCCAAACCACAGGGTCTGGAGCAGAGCTGTCAGACTGCACCATTCATTCCCAGTTTCACTGGGGGTTCCCTGAGCCAGCTCAGCTGGCCCCAGCAGCCACTTCCCTGCTGCTTTAACACCCTGGGAAGAGAGACTCAAATCTCAACTGCAGATCCCAAAAGCACTCTGTGCCCAAAACACCCCAGGAGGAAGAGGCAGATCCCTCCCTGGGCTGTGAAACATTTCTTAGCCACTCCTCTCAGCCCTCTGAAGCAGAAGGGAGGGAAGGGAGCAGCTGTAGGAGATCATTTCTCACTACTTTGCAGCTCCTGGAGAAGTCCTGCAAAGCAGAGGAGCTGCAGAGCTCAGTGGCACAAGGATGAGTTGTGATCCTGCTGGTGTCCAGGCAGGATGCTGCCAGCCACAGGGAGATAAGAGAGCCAGGGTCAAGAACTCAGGGGGGGCAAAAAAGGGAATCTGGGCTGACTGATGCTTAATGAACCCATCTGCTTTGCAGCCTCCAAGCTTGAATTTGACATCAGAAGTCAGCACTTGGCTCTTTTCAAGCTCTGGTATCAGCAAGGCTAAGATGAGGCTCAGCTAAGCAGAGCTGCAGCCTCCCAAAGCTCCCAGGTAAACTCTCTGCCCACTGCAGGGCACAAAGCTTCCACTTTGCTGCTTCCCTACGTGGCCAATTCCCCCTGAAAGCAGCTGGCAAGCTGCAGATCACTGCCCTGCTGCCAGCCAGCAGTGGGGGGTGAATGATTCCTCACCTCCCCTGATACTGTGTAAGGGCTCCAAGCTGCCTGGGAGGTCACCACCACCACCAGAAGCAACTAAGAGCCCTGCAGTGGAACTCAGTCCTCGCCCAGGCAGCAGCCAGCAGGGGCAGAGGCAGAGGCAGCACAGGCCAGGAACAGCAACATCCATCCCTGAGCTCACTGCTCCAACTCCTCTAAGGCCAAGAGGTGGCCAAGTTCTTGAGTCAGGGTCCTAAACCCCCCAAAATGAGTAAGAAAGCAGCAGCTCTCCCTGGGCTGTGCTGGGGCCAAAGGTGACAGCTCTGACTCCTGCCAGGTGGAGCCTCACATTCCTTTGACATTCCTCCTACAGTGGCAACCAACCAGATTTCAGGGAACCATGGAGCTGCTGAGCTTGGAAGAGACCTCTGAGCTCATCCACACCAACCTCTCCCCCAGAGCTCACAGTGCCACCACTGCTGCCCAGCCACTGCCACTAAACCACATCCCCCAGCACCACATCCACGCAGCTTTGAAACCCCTCCAGGGATGGGGACTCCACCACCTCTCAACTGTTCCAGTGCCTGAGAATCCTTGCTGGGAAGAAGTTTGTCCTAATCCCCAACCTGAACCTCCCCTGGCACAACCTGAAGCCATTTCCTTGTCCCGTTGCTTGTTGCATGTGAGAAGAGACCAAACCCAACCTGCCCCCAGCCTCCTCTCAGGGAGCTGTAGAGGGCAATGAGGTCTCCCCTCAGCCTCCTCTTCTCCAGGCTGAACCACCTCAGTCATTCCTCCCAAGATCTGGCCCTTCACCACCTTTGGTTGCCCTTCTCTGGACATGCTCCAGCACCTCAACATCCTCCTTGTAGTGGGGGAGCCTAAGGGGGTTTGATACCCACAGCTGGGACAGCACAGCAGAGCATCCAACAGCTTCCCTCCAGAGCTCCCGGGATGAGCCAGACTGCTCAGGAAGGTGGCACAGCAGCCCCTGGGACACCAGGAGAAGACACCTGCACTGCTAAAAGGTGGGAAGGACCTTCCCTCTCTTGCTATAAACTCTTGCAGTGGTATCTCTGAGTGGAGAAATGAAGTGTGACACTGGTGGAGAAGGCAGGCAGGATGGTTGCCTTGGAAACAAGGGACAGAGGTAGAATCCTGCATCCACTTCATCACTTCAAGTGCTGCAGCAGCAGGGTCAGTGAATTAGCTACAAAATGTAGTGCAGGAGCATTAAACCCTTCAGCAACAGCCCAGGGCAGAGAGGGGATGAGGAATAATCTACAGGGAGCAGGCTGCAAACTGCCTGGCTCTTGGCAGCTTCTCTTCACTGCTCCTCAGCCCCAGAAGAAGAGGAAAAAACCAAAAACCAAAACAAAAAAAACCAAAATAATATTCCCAGGGGTGAACTCCAAGTGGCAGTTTTTCCATCCAGCATCATCCTGTCCTGATCCTTCTGGGAAGAGCAGGTTTCACTGTCATTCAAGGGTCAGCTCCTAAACTCTGCAGCTGCCAAGGGTTGGATCCGTTGCAATCTGCAGCTCGTGGGGGCTGGGCTGGGCTGGGTTGGGCTGGGCTGGGCTGGGCTGGGCTGCCTGGATTGACTGGGGCTGAAAGAAAAAACCCTCTGAGAGCCAAGAGGAGAGTTTAGCTTTGTCCTGATGGATCCTGACACGAGTGCAGGAACAGGAGTTTGAGTCAGGGAATGGGGTGGAAGGGATCTTAAAGATCATCCAGTTCCAACCTCCCTGCCTATGGCAGGGAGGTTGGAACTGGATGATCTTTAAGATCCCATGGGCAGGGACAGCTCTCAACTAGACTCTGCTCAAGGCCTCGTCCAGCCTGGCCTTGTACACCCCCAGGAATGAGGCATCCACAACCTCCCTGGGCAGCCTGTGCCAGAGTCTCACCACCCTCACACTGAAGAACTTCTTTCCTCAGCTCCACTCTGCTCTGCCTCAGCTTCCAACCATTCCTCCCTCCTGTCCTGGCTCAGATACCATCAGGAGAAGTCTCTCTGCAGCCTTCCTGCAGGATCCCTTCAGGTCCTGGCAGGCAGCTCTGAGCTCCTCCTGGAGTCTTCTCCTCTCCAGGCTGCACACCCCCAGCTCCCTCAGCCTGGCTTCACAGCAGAGGTGCTCCCAGCCCTTGGGTCACCTCTGTGGCCTCCTCTGGACTCACTCCAGCAGCTCTGTGTCCTTCTCCTGCTGGGGACAGCAGGACTGGAGGCAGGATTGGAGGTGAGGTCTCACAGGAGCAGAGCCAAGGGGCAGAATCCCCGCTCTTGCCCTGCTGCCCACACTCCTCCCAGGATTTTATGGGAGGAGTGGAGAGAACCCCAAACCCATCAATGCCTCTTACTGTCCCTCTCTGCAAAACCCAAGGATTCTAGAAACCTTTTCTGCCTCCAATGCTTTCCCAAACCCCCTCCAGCAGTACCTGAATGGCTTCCTGCTCTCCTTCCCCTGGCTTTGTTCAGTTCTAAAATAAAATCAATCACAGAAATCAGGGTCAGGTTCAGCAGAAGAGCAAAAAGCTTCTCTTCTATTTAAAGCAACCCAGGAGAGGCAAGAGGTTGGATTCTTCAGCACACTCAGGAGATGGCCAGAGAGAGAGAGAGAGAGGCAGAGCCCAGGGCTGGCAGCTCTGCTGGCCTTGATGTAATTATGGGGATGCCACAGCAGGAGGAAGGAGGCAATTAGTGAGAGGGGAGCAAAGCCTGTTAAGAAGCACTGGCTGAGCTCACAGCAAACTAAGAGGAGCCTAAGCCTTCAAAACGCTCCTGGGTTTGCAGCAGGGAGAGGCTTCCTCCAGGCTCCTCTCAGTGCTCACCTCCAGCAGCCATGCCCAGCCAGGGGGCAGGCTGTGCCCAGCCAGGGCCTGGCAGCTCTGCCACTGCTCTGCAGACCAGCCATGTGCTCCAGTTTCTCTGCCCTGCAGCCACAGGAAGGCTCTCTGGAGGCAGCTCCCTGCTGCCAGCTGGGCAGAGCTGACGCAGAGCCTGGCTGCCACCTGGGAGAAGCTCAAAAGCCAGGTAGAGAGTCTGGGAACTGGTGGGAAGTGGTGGAAAGACCTGCAGAGAGTGGCTCATGGGGCCAGCTCCCACTGCCCCAGCCTGAGGGGCAGCCTTTGAATCAGAGAATCATAGAATCAGTCAGGGTTGGAAGGGACCACAAGGATCAGCCAGTTCCAACCCCCCTGCCATGGGCAGGGACACCTCACACCAGATCAGGCTGCCCAGAGCCTCACCCAGCCTGGCTGCAAACACCTCCAGGGATGGGACCTCAACCACCTCCCTGGGCAACCCGTTCCAGGCTCTCACCACTCTCAGGGTGAAGAACTTCCTCACATCCAGCCTGAATCTCCCCACTTCCAGCTTTGTTCCATCCCCCCCAGTCCTATCACTACCTGAGAGCCTAAAAAGTCCCTCCCCAGCTTTCCTGGAGCCCCCTTCAGATCCTGGAAGGCCACAAGAAGGTCTCCTGGGAGCCTTCTCCTCTCCAGCCTGCACAACCCCAACTCTCTCAGTCTGTCTCCAGAGCAGAGCAGCTCCAGCCCTCTGCTCCTCCTCGTTGCCCTTCTCTGGACACCTTCCAGCACCTCCAGATCCCTCTTGTAACAGAGGCTCCAGAACTGGACCCAGAGCTCCAGGAGTGGTCTCAGCAGAGTGGAGCAGAGGGGCAGAATCCCCTCCCTGGCCCTGCTGGCCACACTTCTCCTGCTGCAGCCCAGGCTCTGCTTGGCTCTCTGGGTTGCAAGTGCTCACTGCTGGCTCCTGCTGAGCTTCTCCTCCCCCAGCACCCCCAAGTCCCTCTCCTCAGGGCTGTTCTCCAGCCAGTCCCTGCCCAGCCTGGATTTGTGCTTGGGATTGCCCTGCCCCAGCTGCAGGACCTTTGGGCCCATGGCATCAGCAGGACAGCAAAGCTTTCAGTGCTTCCTTCCCACCTACCCCACAGACTCAGGTCCTGCCACGTTTGCTGCCCAAGCAGGGGGTTGCCAGCTGATCACCACCCCAGCAGCAGCTCTGATGGACAGAACCACTTCACTCTGAGGTACAGCAGCTCCCAGGGGCTCTCTGCTGCCCAGTCCTCAGCAGCAGAGGGGAGGGAGGCCAGTGAGTGACAGCAGGAGCTGCTGCTTGGAAGCCCAACTCCGTGTGGAGCTTTCAGTCATAGAACAGAAACATGGAACTGTTTGGGTGGCAAAAGCTCCTCCAGTCCAACACCAACCCAGCCCCAGCATGGGCACCAAACCATGGCCACAGGTGCCATGGCCACAGGGCTCTGGAACACCTCCAGGGATGGGCACTCCACCACCTCCCAGGGCAGCCTGTGCCAAGCCCTGACCACTCTTTTGCCTCATCTCCAACCTAACTCTCCCCTGGCACAATTCCAGGCCATTTCCCCTCCTCCTATCACCTGATGCTAGGGAGCAGAGCCCAACCCCCACCTCACTTCAACCTCCTCTCAGGGAGCTGCAGAGAGCAATGAGGTCTCCCTCAGCCTCCTCTTCCCCAGGCTGAGCATCCCCAGCTCCCTCAGCTGCTCCTCCCCAGCCCTGTCCTCCAGACCCTTCCCCAGCTTCACTGCCTTTCTCTGGACCCTCTCCAGCCCCTCAGTGTCCTTCTTGGAGTGAGAGGCCCAACAGCAAACCCAGGATTCAAGGTGTCCTGTGGGTAGCACCAAGCAGGCCCAGCACCCTGCAGGATCAGAGCCCTGCTCCCCCAGAGTTCCCTGAAGCTCTCTGGGCAAGGCTGCAGGCAGGAGCTGTGCCCAGCAGCTGCAGCCCAGCAGGCAGCTCTGCTGTGTCCTCAGAAGCTCTTCCTGTTCAAGCAGCAGATAAAGCTCCTGCAGCCTCCACCATGAAGCAGCCTCATGATGCTTTTTTTCTTCTTGTACTTTTTTCCCCCACCCAGGAAATCTCTGCTCCAAGGCTTCATGCTCAAACTAAAACCTCCTTCAGAGATAATGAGGCCTCCCCCCCACCCCCTATTGCAGACAGTGAGGAGGATGAAGGGGGAGGATATGGAGGAGGGAAGGGTTTGACATGAAAGAGAAAGGGGAAGAAAAAAAAAAAAAAAAAGAATCCTCTCCTCCTGGAATGCTTCCACATGCTGATTCCACATGGAGCAAATCCCAAGGGGTGTTTCTGACACCAGACTGGGCAGAAAACCTCAGCTAAGGCAGCACTGAGCAGGCCTAGCTCAGCAACCCAGCTTAAAGCAAGCCCTGCTCTGCTGCTGACACAATCACAGAATGGGAGGGGTGGGGCTGGGAGGGACCTCTGGAGACCATCCAGTCCAACCCCCCTGCCAAAGCAGGGCACACAGAACACATCCAGATGGGGCTTGGAAGCCTCCAGAGATGGAGACTCTCTCTGGGCAGCCTGCTCCAGGCCTCCAGCACCCTTCAATTACTGAAGTTCCTCCTCGTGTTGAGATGGAACTTCTGATGGGCAAGTTTGTGTCTGTTACCTCCTGTCCTGTCACTGGGGACCACTGAAAGAAGAATCAAGGAGTTGTTTGGGTTGGAGAAGCCATCTGAGAGCACCCAGTCCAACCAGCAACCCAACCCCACCATGGGCACCAAACCATGGCCCAAAGGTTTCTTGAACCCCTCCAGGGATGGGGACTCCACCACCTCCCTGGGCAGCCTGTGCCAAGCCCTGACCACCCTTGCAGCAAAGAAAAAAAAAAAATCACAGAATGGTTGGTTTGGGAAGGATCTCTGGAGATCATCCAGTCCAACCCCTCTCCCAGAGCAGCATCACCCAGGGCAGGACACCCAGGAACACATCCAGGTGAGGCTTGAAAGGTCTCCAGGGAAGGAGATTCCACAATCCCTCTGGGCAGCCTGCTCCAGCACCCTCCCACCAAAGAAGTTGAGATAGAACTTCTTGAGCTCCTGGTGCCACCCATCCTGACACCCACCCTGGAAGTATTGATCAGCAAATTGATGAGATCCCCTCCCAGGCTGGGAAAAAAAAAAAAAAAACCAACTAAACCAAACCAAACCTCCAATTCTCTGATTAAAAAAAACAAATCTGAAGGTAAAAAAAAAAAAAAAAAGAAACCAAATGAAGAAAAATCATTAACCAATCAACTCAAGATCCAGAGCCCTTCCCTCTGCAGGCTGGGAGCAGGTTTCCACCATGTTCATTCTTTACTGGTTAGCAATTCAAATGCTTTTAACCAGCTGCTTGAAGAGGAGAGAGGGACAAAAACCCAAAGGGCAAAGTGGAGCTTTGCCAGAGCTCCAGCAGGGCAGCTGGAGGAAGGACATCCCAGGGACTTCCATGTGCCTGCTGTCCAGAGGAGGAATGGGATGAGAGCACTGCACAGGGACATCAGAAGCAGGAAGGGAAGGACTAAGAGGAAGGAGCTGGAGACTCACTTGTGCTGCCTGATCTGCTGTATTGAAAACCTCTTGGCTGGGTCGTATTCAAGCATCCCTGCAAAGGAGAAGAAAAACAAGTGCAGGAGTGAGCACAGGTGCTGCCAGGCAAGCTGAAGGCAGGAGGTAGCAAACTCTGCCCTTGCCCCCACCCTACTCCCCTCTCTCAGCAGCAGCTGCTGTGCCCAGGCCCTCAGGGCAGCTTGGGGAGCCTCCACCTCCAGCAAGAGCCTGACTGGGAGCCTCCAACCTCCAGCAAGAGCCTGACTGGGAGCCTTTACCTCTAAAAACCTGACTGGGAGCCTCCAACCTCCAGCAAGAGCCTGACTGGGAGCCTCCAACCTCCAGCAAGAGCCTGACTGGGAGCCTCCACCTCCAGCAAGAGCCTGACTGGGAGCCTCCAACCTCCAGCAAGAGCCTGACTGGGAGCCTTTACCTCCAGCAAGAGCCTGACTGGGAGCCTTTACCTCCAGCAAGAGCCTGACTGGGAGCCTCCAACCTCCAGCAAGAGCCTGACTGGGAGCCTTCACCTCCAGCAAGAGCCTGACTGGGAGCCTTTACCTCCAGCAAGAGCCTGACTGGGAGCCTTCAACCCCCAGCAAGAGCCTGACTGGGAGCCTCCAACCTCCAGCAAGAGCCTGACTGGGAGCCTCCAACCTCCAGCAAGAGCCTGACTGGGAGCCTCCAACCTCCAGCAAGAGCCTGACTGGGAGCCTTCACCCTCCAGCAAGAGCCTGACTGGGAGCCTTCACCTCCAGCAAGAGCCTGACTGGGAGCCTTCACCTCCAACAAGAGCCTGACTGGGAGCCTCCAACCTCCAGCAAGAGCCTGACTGGGAGCCTCCACCTCCAGCAAGAGCCTGACTGGGAGCCTCCAACCTCCAGCAAGAGCCTGACTGGGAGCCTCCAACCTCCAGCAAGAGCCTGACTGGGAGCCTCCAACCTCCAGCAAGAGCCTGACTGGGAGCCTCCAACCTCCAGCAAGAGCCTGACTGGGAGCCTGTACCTCTAAAAACCTGACTGGGAGCCTCCAACCTCCAGCAAGAGCCTGACTGGGAGCCTTTACCTCTAAAAACCTGACTGGGAGCCTCCAACCTCCAGCAAGAGCCTGACTGGGAGCCTCCAACCTCCAGCAAGAGCCTGACTGGGAGCCTCCACCTCCAGCAAGAGCCTGACTGGGAGCCTCCAACCTCCAGCAAGAGCCTGACTGGGAGCCTCCAACCTCCAGCAAGAGCCTGACTGGGAGCCTTTACCTCCAGCAAGAGCCTGACTGGGAGCCTTTACCTCCAGCAAGAGCCTGACTGGGAGCCTCCAACCTCCAGCAAGAGCCTGACTGGGAGCCTTCACCTCCAGCAAGAGCCTGACTGGGAGCCTTTACCTCCAGCAAGAGCCTGACTGGGAGCCTCCAACCTCCAGCAAGAGCCTGACTGGGAGCCTCCAACCTCCAGCAAGAGCCTGACTGGGAGCCTCCAACCTCCAGCAAGAGCCTGACTGGGAGCCTCCAACCTCCAACAAGAGCCTGACTGGGAGCCTCCACCTCCAGCAAGAGCCTGACTGGGAGCCTTTACCTCCAGCAAGAGCCTGACTGGGAGCCTTCACCTCCAGCAAGAGCCTGACTGGGAGCCTTCAACCTCCAGCAAGAGCCTGACTGGGAGCCTCCAACCTCCAGCAAGAGCCTGACTGGGAGCCTGTACCTCTAAAAACCTGACTGGGAGCCTCCAACCTCCAGCAAGAGCCTGACTGGGAGCCTTTACCTCTAAAAACCTGACTGGGAGCCTCCAACCTCCAGCAAGAGCCTGACTGGGAGCCTCCAACCTCCAGCAAGAGCCTGACTGGGAGCCTCCACCTCCAGCAAGAGCCTGACTGGGAGCCTCCAACCTCCAGCAAGAGCCTGACTGGGAGCCTTTACCTCCAGCAAGAGCCTGACTGGGAGCCTCCAACCTCCAGCAAGAGCCTGACTGGGAGCCTTCACCTCCAGCAAGAGCCTGACTGGGAGCCTTTACCTCCAGCAAGAGCCTGACTGGGAGCCTTCAACCCCCAGCAAGAGCCTGACTGGGAGCCTCCAACCTCCAGCAAGAGCCTGACTGGGAGCCTCCAACCTCCAGCAAGAGCCTGACTGGGAGCCTCCAACCTCCAGCAAGAGCCTGACTGGGAGCCTTCACCCTCCAGCAAGAGCCTGACTGGGAGCCTTCACCTCCAGCAAGAGCCTGACTGGGAGCCTTCACCTCCAGCAAGAGCCTGACTGGGAGCCTTCACCTCCAACAAGAGCCTGACTGGGAGCCTCCAACCTCCAGCAAGAGCCTGACTGGGAGCCTCCACCTCCAGCAAGAGCCTGACTGGGAGCCTCCAACCTCCAGCAAGAGCCTGACTGGGAGCCTCCAACCTCCAGCAAGAGCCTGACTGGGAGCCTCCAACCTCCAACAAGAGCCTGACTGGGAGCCTCCAACCTCCAGCAAGAGCCTGACTGGGAGCCTCCAACCTCCAAGGAGAATGTGATCAGGAGGTCAGCACTATGAGGTGGTGAGAGACTGGCACAGGTTGCCCAGGCAGGTGGTGGAAGCCTCATCCCTGGAGGTTTAAGGCCAGGCTGGATGTGGCTCTGAGCAACCTGATCTAGAGTGAGGTGTTGGAACTGGCTGAGCCTTGAGGTCCCTTCCAACCCTGCCAATTCCATGATTCTAAGATAACTGGGCAAAGAGAATCTTTATTTCAGTGCAAGAGGACCCAGTTTGGGGCAATGAAGGAACATGGCAAGGCCAAGGACTGCAAATGCCCATGCAGGCACTCAGCTCTGACTCACTGCTGGCAGCTCTGAGGTCCTGTGCTGAGGAGAGGCTTCATCAAGACAAAACATCCTGTGCTAGTCACCAGGCAAGCCAGAGAGGAGCAGCTGCCCACAGCAACCTCCCTCCCTCTGCCATTTACAGTAAAGACCTCCAGGCAGCTCCTCTGAGAGCAGAGCAGGTGAGCCAGGCTGCAGCAGGGAGGACATCCAAGGCAAACCTCTGCTCCTCTGGCACTGCAGAGGGACTCTCTGTGCCCACACATGGGATATTTGGGGATCTTATCAATGGCTGTGAGGATCTGAGGGGTGGGGGGCAAGAAGGGGCCAGGCTCTGTGTGGTTGGTGCCCAGTGATAGGACAAGGAACAGCAGGCACAAGCTGGAGTCCAGGAGGAGAATTCTTTTGGTGTGAAGGTGCTGGAGCAGGCTGCCCAGAGAGGTTGTGGAGTCTCCTTCTCTGGAGCCTTTCAAGCCCCCTCTGGATGTGTTCCTGGGTGACCTGCCCTGGGTGACCTCCAGAGGTCCCTTCCAAACCCACACTCTGTGATTCTAGGAATGAAGAAAGAGAGCCCTGAGAATCCAAGCAACTCATCCCCAGCTGCAGCAGAGCCTGGAAATCAACCCAGATGCTGAATGCACAAACTGCAGCCTTGGAGCTTTCTCTTCCACTTAAGGCTGTTAGGGAAGGAGGAGGAAAAGCTGACCTTGGGCATTCTCCCCATCCAGAAGCAAACTGCACACAGGTTGATAGGTCACCTCCAGAGGCTGACAGAAGAACCTTAAGGCTATGGGCACAGGCTGCAAGACTTGAAGCTGTTCAGCCTGGAGAACAAAAAGCTCCAGGGAGACCTTCCAGGACCTGAAGGGGCTCCAGGAGAGCTGGGGAGGGACTTTGGACAAGGGTTGGGAGTGCCAGGATGAGGGACAATGGCTTTGAGCTGGGAGAGGGGAGAGTGAGAGTGGAGATGAGGAAGAAATTGTTGAGAGTGAGGGTGGGGAGAGACTGGCACAGGTTGCCCAGGGAGGCTGTGGATGTCCCCTCCCTGGAGGTGCTCAAGGCCAGGCTGCATGAGGCCCTGAGCAGCCTGGGCTGGGGGGAGGTGTCCCTGCCCATGGCAGGGGTCTGGAGCTGGATGATCTCCAGAGGCCCCTTCCAACCCAACCCATTCTGTGTCACTCGAAGGGGGAGGAGCTGGTGGCTTCCACATCACTCAGAAGCAGTTCACAGATTTCTTCCAGACTAGGAATGACTTCTGGAAGCTCTTCCTGCTGGTCCTGCTTCTGCTGGCTGGCATCATGCCCACCATGAAATCCCAGGGGGCTTGGGTGCCCCTCTGAAGGGCAGCTCCTGTTTGGAACATCACAGGAGCTGGATGAGTTCCCACCATGTTCTGAGCTCCTGGCCAGAAAGTGCTGCAAAAGGAGCAGCCCCAAGCTTTAGCACAGGTCCCACTGGAAGCACAGAGCAGCTCTGGAGCCTCTCCTGCCCTGAGAGTTAAGGTGCTCCTGGGGCACAAGGAATTTATTTCAGGCTGGAACTGGAGGAGCTTTAAGGTCCCTTCCAACCCAACCCTTCCTGTGATTCTATTTGGAAATGCTGCTAACTGCCAGACACCTTTGCAGCCTGCACACACAGATCCCAGAGCAGCACTGGCCCTGCTCTGTTCCATCACTGGAGAGTATAAATAAAGCTTCATCCCTGATTAGGGAGACAAACAGAGGAGCAGCAGCCCAACTAATCCCTGGGAACACAGAGCCATGTGAGCCTCTTTACAAGTCAAATGCCACAGAAGCTTTAAGTCCTCTCAACTCTGCTTCTGCTGGAAAGAGGAACAGACAATAACAGGGGGGGGGGAAAAAAAAAAAAAAAAAAAAAAAGCAGCAGCAAAACCAAGCTCAGGAAGGAGAAAAGGAACAAACCCACCGCGGGAGCAGCCAGCAGAAAGCCTTTCAAAGTGTCTCCTGGTGTCTGCCTCCCAGCCAGCCCCCTGCTGGGGTCACCGCAGCAGGCAGAGGCCAGGAGGAAACAAACACTTCGCAGCACCCTCAACTCCTCCTCAGGAAGGCACAACAAAAGCTTGCAGCACGGCAGAGTGCTTGGAGGAGGCTTTGAAAAGCCACACAAAGGGCCAAAGAGCCTCTGGTGAGGCAGAGCTGAGCTCGGGGAGGGGGTGCTCTGTGCTGCTGGGAGGCAGACACCAGCCAGCCCCTGCTGAGGTTTAAGCCACAGCTCTCTGCTTCAGCTGCAACCTGCTGCAGAAGGAGGGAGGCACCTGAGCAGGAAATGCAGCTGGAGGAGAAGCAAGGGCTGGGAAGTGCTGAGGTTTTGTCACCATAGCTACGTAGTGTCACCAGCACCAGGCTCAGCCCTCTCCTCCTGCAGCTGCCTGCCTGCTGGGCTGTGGAGATGCTCAGCCTTCCAGAACAATTCCACCCCCCACCCCAATTCCATCACTTCAGGTCCACTCTGCCCTCCCAGCTGCTGGAAAACGTGTGTGGGGCTGAGGAAGGAGAAGATGAGGAGGTTTGGGCAGCTGTCACTGGGTGACAGGTGCTTGACAAGAGGAGGGAGGAGAGTTAAAGGAGTCCTTTGTGCTTCCCACCACCCGGGAAGAAAGGCTCAAGTGGGCAGGCACAGACATCCCCCCAGGGCAAGCTCCTCTGCCTCTCTGGTGTCCAAACACAGAAGGGATGAAGACAAAGACAGTGGCCAGGAGGAAGCAGACAGCTCAGGCTGTGAGAGATGCACAGAGGACATCAGGCAAGAGGCTGCTCTCTTTCCAAGGAGGCAGAAGGAGCAGCAGGAAATTTTGGCTCCAGGCCTGAGAGAGATGAAAAGAGAACTAAAAAGGAGTTGTTCTGCTCCCAAAGCACGAGATTCTAAGCCCAGCAACATCCTCAGGACCAGAAAAGAGAAACAACTGCTTGCCCTCCCTGGGGGACTACACTAAGTGCAGCTGAGAGGCTTCTACCAGTCTCAAATGGGTTCTGCTGGGTGCTTTAGGAGGCTGGTGGCCAGGCCAGATGGATGGAGCAGGATTTACTCCATCTGGGCAATTCCCAAGCTCATAAAACCAGCCATGTTTTGAGCCAGCATTCAGAACACTCCAAGAGCAGCTGTGGATCAGGACATTGGTTCCCTGGGGGCAGTGCAGAGGGAACAGGCAGGGTCTGGAAGGGCTGAGCTGCCAGAGGTGAGCTGCTGCTGGGCTGAGAGCCAGTGATGGCCACAGAGATCAGCAGAGGGCTGGAGAACCTCTCCCATGAGGACAGGCTGGGGGAGTTGGGGCTGTGCAGCCTGGAGAAGAGAAGGCTCCAGGGAGACCTCAGAGCTGCATTTCAGTACCTGAAGGGGACCTGCAGGCAGGCTGGGGAGGGGCTGTGCAGAAGGGGCTGTGGGGATAGGCTGAGGGGCAGTGGTTTGGAACTGGAGCAGGGCAGAGTGAGGTTGGACCTCGGGAGGAAGTTCTGCACAGTGAGGGTTGGAAGACACTGGAAAGGGCTGCCCAGGGAGGTTGGTTGAGGCTCCATCCCTGGAGGTCAAACTTGCTGTGGCCCTGGACACAGGGAGGTCACACAGGGGGCTGGACAAGATTCAGATTTGTTTGGATTGGAAGGGATCTCAAAGCTCATCCAGCTCCAACCCCCTGCCATGGGCAGGGACACCTCCCCCCAGCCCAGGTTGCTCAAGGCCTCATCCAGCCTGGCCTTGAGCACCTCCAGGGAGGGAGCAGCCACAACCTCCCTTTGAGGCTCCCTTGCAAGCCTTTCGGTGACTCTGACACTGCCTGGATGTTGGGAGAGCTGTTGGCTGCTTTGGGAAACACATGGAAATAAACTCAGTGCACAATGGGCACAGGGCCAGAGGAGCTCAAAGAGTCTCCTAGCAGTGGGAATGCAGGGGGAGGAGAGCTGCCACCCCCTCAGCAGCAGGGGGCTGTGGGGAGCCCAGTCGGTGGTGGCAGCAGCAGTGGCAGAGCTCGGACAGACAGCACCACCTGCTGCCACCCAGCACCACCTGCTGCCACCCAGCACCCAGCCAGGACACCAACAGCAGCAGCACTGAGCTGGAAGGGACCTGCTGGGGGCCAGGCTGGAGCTGCAGCTCCTGGCAGCAGCTGGGAGCTCACAGGCAGCCAGAGGCAAAACTGCAGCCAGGGAATCCTTTGGAATGGTGAAGCTTTGGGCTGGCCACAAAGTGCAGCAGCACTGGGAACGTGCAGAGGACACAGCACAGACCTTCCCCCCTGCCCCACCAAGGTGGGGACAGCAGCTCTGCTCCCAGCAGAATCAGAGGGGGAATCAGAGAATGGTAGGGGTTGGAAGGGACACCTCTGGAGATTGAGTCCAACCCCCCCTGCCACAGCAGTCACCCAGGAACACCTCCAGATGGGTCCTGAAAGGCTCCAGAGGAGGAGACTCCACAACCTCTCTGGGCAGCCTGCTGCAGGCCTCCAGCAGCCTCACCCCACAGAAGTTTCTCCTCCTGCTGAGGTGGAACCTCCTGGCTTCCAGTCTGTATCCATTTGGTCTGTTACAGCCAGCCTGGTCCCTTCTTGCCCCCCACCCCTCAGATATTTCTAGATATTAATTAAAGATCTCTCAGTCTTCTGTTCTCCAGGCTGGGGAGGGTGACTGCCCCACAGCCCTGCACCCCCAGTGACCTCCTAACCCTGGCTGGCACAAGGAGCAAAGAAATCAACCTGAAACAAGCTGGTGCCACCTCCTAGCTGAGGTCTGATCCTTCCCAACCAGCTGAAGGCAGAGCAGGAGAGCACCACTTGCACCCAGCTGCTTCCCTGCCAGTGGGAGCAGCTCTGGTTAGGATCTCCCAGGGGCTGGAATCATCTCCCATCTGCTGCCAGACCACCACTGGCTGCTCCACACAGCCTAAGAGCTGCCCTGGACTGGGCTGCTGGCTGAAGCAGACACTGTTCAAACCTCAAACTGTTGCAGTAAGTGGCAGGAAGAAGAAGAAGAACCCAACAAAAGCCACAACTCTCTGCCCTCCTACCCAGAAAAGTGCCACTGCTGCTTCCAGCACAGCCCAGCTGTGAAAGTGGGCACCAGCCAGTCTGCTCCAACATCCCCACAGCTCTAAATTTGGGAGGGGGAAGAAAGGAGACAAGTGGGACAGAAGCAAATAAATTCAGAGCAGAGGGTGATGAGGAGGGAGAACAGAAGCTGAGCACTCAGAATTTCACATTACAGAGAGCTTGGGCAAGGAGTTTAATGGAGTCTTCTCATTTGCAAAGCCTGAATCGATGCTGGGAGGTCATCTGAAACCTCACCTTGTGTGGTTTTTGTCTTTAGATCTAAAAGCTTCTCAGAGCACCAGAAGCATAAATGAAAGAAGGGAGATTGAGGGTGGAGATGAGGAAGAAATTCTTTCCAGGAAGGGTGGTGAGACACTGGAACAGGCTGTGGCTACCCCCTCCTCCCTGGAGGTGTTCAAGGCCAGGCTGGATGAGGCCTTGAGCAGCCTGGGCTGGTGGGAGGTGTCCCTGCCCATGGCAGGGGAGTTGGAACTGGCTGAGCTTTAAGATCCCTTCCATCCCAAACCATTCTATGAATTTCTAAGAACCAGCTGGTCTCTCTTGTTCCTTCTCCTGTCACTGGGCACCCCCAACAGAGCCTGGCCCCTTCTTGCCCCTACCCCTCAGATATTTACAGACATTGATCAGATTCCCTCTCAGCCTTCTCCTCTCCAGACTAACCAGCCCCAGGGCTCTCAGCCTTTCTTCACAGCAGAGATCTTCCAGTCCCTTCATCATCCTCATAGCCACTGCTGGACTCTCTCCAGCAGCTCTCTGTCCCTCTTGAACTGGGGAGCCCAGAACTGGACACAGGATTCCAGCTGTGGTCTCAGCAGGGCAGAGCAGAGGGGGAGGAGAACCTCCCAAGCCCTGCTGGCCTCACTTCTCTTGCTGCACCCCAGCTTCTGAACCTATCTCCCTGTTCCTGTCCCCACAAGCACAACAGGGTCAGTCCCCTTGCCCAGCCCTTCAACCTCTGCAGCCAGTGAGCACCACTCCAACAGTGACCCTGAAATGTGCTTGTGGAGGTTGAGCACCCCCAAACCATCCTTCTGCTTTTGTCTTCCCACCTTCCTGAACAACCTCCAGCACCAACAGGAAGCTCTCAGCTGGGCTTGCCCCAAGGCAAGCAGCTCAGGACCTCATTACTCAGCTGTGATCTCAGCAGGGCAGAGTAGAGGGGGAGGAGAACCTCCCTAGAGCTGCTGGCCACACTTCTCTTGCTGCAGCCCAGGATGTCATTGGCCCTTTTGGCCACAGGGGCTCACACTGCTGTGCCAGGGCTGAGGCTGGGTGGTGTCTGCTGGGGACTCACCTCTCAACAAGTCTGAGAGTGGCGGCCCACAGTCCTCTGGGATTGTGTAGTCTCCCTTCCCGATGTTCTCAAACAGTTTGTAGATGTTATCCCCCTCAAAGGGGTACAGACCCGTTGTGATGTTGTACCTGTGGGGGCAGAGGGAGCAGCTGGGTGAGAAGGAGAAGCACAAAGAGCAGGTGAGGAAGTTCTCAGGTGACTGCAGAAATCCAAACGGAGGAGGGGAGGGGGAAGCTAAAAGCTGAATGTCAGAGAACAGTTGGAAACTCAGCCCTCCTCCAGCACAACTTCTTTGTCCCCATGAGTCAAAGCCACCCCAGACACCTCCCTGACAGCCTGGGAGGGAAGGAACTTAAAAATAAACACCTGAGGTCTTCGTGGTTTTGATGACTGCAGAAGCTGCACACCTCGGATGCTGAGAAACTGCTGGCAGAGAGGCCCTCACCCAGACTAGAAAAGTCTGCTCCTCACAACCCAGCTGCTTTGGGCAACACCAAACCACCCCCAGAAGGGACTAATACCCTCTCCCCACTACCACCACCCCCTCCCCACCACCCCCACCCCCTCCCCACCACCACCACCCCCTCCCCACCACCCCCACCCCCTCCTTCCCCCGAGCGGTGACGGCAGCAGACAGCAGCGTCCGGAGCTATCTGGGGGCTGCTGGATCCTTCTTGCAGCTGCTGCCTGGCTGCTCCAGGGGCACTTACAGCGTGACCCCCGCAGACCAGATGTCCACTTTGAAGCCTGAGAAGGTGTCAAGGCCATTGGCAATCTCTGGTGGCTGGAATGCTGGCGACCCCTGGCTCGTCCTGCACGTGTCGTCCTCCGCGAAGGGATGCAAGGCCTGGGGCAGAAGGGAGCTGCATCAGCTCCAGAGCTCTGAGGCAAACCACCTCTGGCTGCAGGAGTTTCACCCAGGACACCAAAAGGGACAACTCTGCTGCTGCTGGCCAGCTGCTCGCCTGCCAGGATGTGCCACCAAGCACAGCAGCTAGGGTCCTTGCCTGTCTCCTACCCAGCTAAGATGGTTTAGTGGCCACGGTGGTGCTGGGCTGATGGTTGGACTGGATGAGGTCTTCTCCAACCCAAACTATTCTATGAAGGGCAACCAAGCTGGGGAGGGGTCTGGAGAAAAGGAGGGAGCTGGGGCTGTTTAGTCTGGAGAAGAGGAGGCTGAGGGGAGACCTCCTTGCTCCCTACAGCTCCCTGAGAGGAGGCTGCAGTGAGCTGGGGGTTGGGCTCTTGTCTCCAGTGACTAATGACAGGACACGAGGAAATGGTCTCAAGCTGCACCAGGGGAGGATAAGGAGGAAAAATCTGAGTGGCCTGGCATTGGCACAGGCTGCCCAGGGAGGTGGTGGAGTCCCCATCCCTAGAGCGGTTCCAGAACCCTGTGGCCATGGCACTTGGGGCCATAGTTTGGTGGCCATGGTGGGGTTGGGTTGCTGCTTGGACTGGATGCTCTCAGAGGGCTTTCCCAACCTCAATGACCCTCTGAAGGCTGAGGTTTATTCATCTCATCACCATTTCACCTCACTTCTGGGTCTGTCCAAGACTGATGTTTTCCTTTATCCCCTTTCCCAGGTTGTTCCTGTGGCTGCTGCTGGTTGCCCAACTGAAGTGTTTAACCAACAGCAACAAACACTCAAGAGTCACTCTGGAGCACTCTGCAAACCCTACCCAAAAAGCCCAACTGCACCAGAAATGATCCCTGTGACACCACAAAGCTGCTCCAGAGCCAGGACACATCCTGCTTGCCTCCCCTGCACCCTTCACCTACCTCTGCTACGCCTAAATCCGAGATTTTCAGTGTCCCATTGGTTGTCAGCAGGAGGTTCCCAGGTTTTATATCCTTGTGGACAATCCCTTGGCTGTGCAGGTATTCCAGGCCATCTATAAGCTGGCAGAAATACCTGCAGAGAGAGGTAAGAGAAGGAGATAAAGGGCAAGGATGTCACTGCTACAACAGGACGAGGCTGGCAGTGCTTGTGAGGATACAGACAGAGACTGAGGCCCCCTCAGCAGGGCTGCAGCTGACACCAAGCTGAGAGGTGCAGCTGACAGGACTGAAGGGCAGGATGGGAGCCAGGCAGAGGGACCTGGAGAGGTGGCTGAGGAGAACCTCAGGAGGTTCAAGAAGGCAAAGTGCAAAGCCCTGCACTTAGGGCAGGACAACCCTCGGTACCAATCCAGGCTGGGATGAGAGCAGCCCTGCAGGGAAGGACTTGGGGGTGCTGGGGGTGGGGGAGAGGCTGGCCAGGAGCCAGCAGTGGGCACTGGCAGCACAAAGGCCAAGGGCAGCCTGGGCTGCATCCAAAGCAGTGTGGCCAGAGCTGGAGAGAGAGGATCCTGCCCCTCTGCTCTGCTCTGGGCAGACCTCACCTGCAGGGCTGGGGCCAGCTGTGGAGTCCTCAACCCAAAAGAGAGATGGACCTGATGGAGAGGGTCCAGAAGAGGCCAAGATGGCAAGAGGGATGGAGAACCTCTGCTATGGGAGAGTTGGGGCTGTTCAGCCTGGAGAAGAGAAGGCTCCAGGGAGACCTTAGAGCTGCATTTCAGTATCTGAAGGAGACCTCCAGGCAGGCTGGGGAGGGATTGTGCAGAAGGGGCTGTGGGGATAGGCTGAGGGGCAATGGTTTGGAACTGGAGCAGGGCAGAGTTGGACCTTGGGAGGAAGCTCTGCACAGTGAGGGCTGGGCAGACACTGGCACAGGTTGCCCAGGGAGGTGGTTGAGGCTCCATCCCTGGAGATCTCCAAGGTCAGACTTATGTGGCCCTGAGCAGCCTGCTCTGGCTGGAGCTGTCCCTGCTGCCTGCAGGGGGTTGGCCAAGATGCCCTTGGAGGGTCCCTTCTAACCCAATGCAATCTGTGAAGCTGTGCATGCCAAGTTTATCCCATAATACCCAGAAACACCCAACTTGTCTGTGCTCCACAGCCTCAGAGAGCTTTGTTCAACCCAACATGCAAACAGAGAAGGCTGCAGGTCCCCCAGGCCTGCCCAGGTTTGATGTTCACAGCTACCTTCTTCCATCTGTTCCTCTGCTTGCAGGGTGGAAAGGGCTCCAGCCTGCCCTGCCTGCTTCCCAAACAAGCTAACAGATCCTGCTGGATCCTGCCAAGCCCTAATCCACCCAAAGCTCTTCTAATCTCTCTCCTGACACTGAACCCTGTGTCTTGGCCCTCTTTAGGCAGGGCAAGCCCGAAGGGATTCCTCCATCACCTCCACCCTCACTAACAGCAGGAGTGGGGCAGGAAGGGGAAAAGATGAAGTACAGTAACAGAAGGTTCAGGAGAAAGGCTTCTTCCCAGAATCCAAGGGTTATCCCTGCCACAGCTGCTTTAGCCTTCCACCTTTCCCCATGGATGGAAACACAAAGCCAGTTCTGCTTGTCCAAGCAACAGGGCAGGACGTGCTCCTCAGCTCCAGAGAGCAGAGTGGGGAGAGGTGAACTCAGCCCAAGGAACCAAACTCTACTTACCCATGAGCCTGAAAAACTGGAAACCTCTTTTCTGGGACACTGTCCAGCATCTCCTGCATCCCACACACACAGTATTCCATCACCATATACGTGAAGGCCCAGTTAAGGAAGCTTCAGGGTTCCACGTGCCTCAGGCAAACACTGTCTGAGGCCTGCAGCCCCACTCCAGTGCCACTGGGAGCTGCACACAGGCACTGCTGGGGAGCCACACACTGGAGAGGCAGAGGCCAAGCTGTGCTGCACCTCCCGAGGCAGCAACCTTCCTCCAGCTGACAGGAGGAAGAGGAGGCACAGAACCCACCAAGGAAGTATCTTCTGCTTGATGCTCAGCTGTGGGCAGACCTGCAACAGGATGGGAACTCCACAGAAGTTGGAGATGCCACAAGAATGCCAGAAATGGGACAATAAACACCCTGAGGTGTGCCTCCAAAAAGGCAGGAGAGCCCCAGCAGGAGAGCTGCAGGCTGAGTTCTGCCCCTGCCCTGCACTAGAGGTCTCCAGCACCTTCCCCAAGCTGGTGACTCTTCATCTCCTGCTGCACAGTGACAGGGCTGGAGGTGCTGCTCAGCCCCAGGGCCACTGTGGCACTTCAGCAGCAGGGGGAAGGTTCCCTAGAGAACTGGGAAGCTCTTTTTGATCTGCATAGGTTAAAAAAAAAAAAAAAAAAAAAAAAAAGTTACCAGGGCAGACCAGGAACTGGTAGCACTTCCCAGGCCTCATTCCCTTGCAGCACAGTCTCAGTTTTCCTCTCTTTAAGCTTTAAGCAAACAATGGGAAGTACACAAGTGCCTGAAGCAAGGATTGCCTCGGGTCTCCTCCTCTCCTGCAGCTTTGAAAGGCAGATTGTGCTGAGAGGAGCCTGGAGGAGCAGACCCTGAGACATCTGCTGGCTCTGCCAAGGGAGTGCACCCTCCAGATGAGGAGCAGAGCATGATGGCAGCCAGCCCCTGCTGCCCAGCCCCTGCTGCCCAGCCCCTGCTGCCCAGCCCTTGCTGCCCAGCCCCTGCTGCCCAGCCCTTGCTGCCCAGCCCCTGCTGCCCAGCCCCTGCTGCCCAGCCCCTGCTCTGCTCACTCTAATCACGGCTGGCAGATGCCTTCTTGACCTCAGCCTGAAATAAATTCCTTGTGCCCCAGGAGCACCTTAACTCTCAGGGCAGGAGAGGCTCCAGAGCTGCTCTGTGCTTCCAGTGGGACCTGTGCTAAAGCTTGGGGCTGCTCCTTTTGCAGCACTTTCTGGCCAGGAGCTCAGAACATGGTGGGAACTCATCCAGCTCCTGTGATGTTCCAAACAGGAGCTGCCCTTCAGAGGGGCACCCAAGCCCCCTGGGATTTCATGGTGGGCATGATGCCAGCCAGCAGAAGCAGGACCAGCAGGAAGGGCTTCCAGAAGTCATTCCTAGTCTGGAAGAAATCTGTGAACTGCTTCTGAGTGATGTGGAAGCCACCAGCTCCTCCCCCTTTGAGTGACACAGAATGGGTTGGGTTGGAAGGGGCCTCTGGAGATCATCCAGATCCAGACCCCTGCCATGGGCAGGGACACCTCCCCCCAGCCCAGGCTGCTCAGGGCCTCATGCAGCCTGGCCTTGAGCACCTCCAGGGAGGGGACATCCACAGCCTCCCTGGGCAACCTGTGCCAGGCTCTCCCCACCCTCACTCTCAACAATTGCTTCCTCATCTCCACTCTCAGTCTCCCCTCTCCAAGCTCCAATCTACAGGAGCACCTAGAGACAAATCTTCTAAGAGTGTAGAAATAGAGAAAGATACAGAGAGTGAAGCCAACCTGGCAAGGGGAAAGGACTGAAAACCACTTTGCTTTCATCAACCACTGCTATTCAGACAGCAAAGCAAGGAAGATCAGAGGGCTGGAGCACCTCTGCTACAGGGACAGGCTGAGGGAGTTGGGGTTGTTCAGCCTAGAGAGCAGAAGGCTCCAGGGAGACCTCAGAGCAGCCTTCCAGTACCTGCAGGGGCTGCAGAAAGGCTGCAGATGGACTTTCCAAAGGCCTGCAGGGACAGGACAAGGGCCAATGGTTTGAAATGAGAGCAGAGCAGATTGAGATTGGATGTGAGGAACCAGTTCTGCAGCAGGAGGCTGCTGGAACACTGCAACAGGTTGCCCAGGGAGGGAGTTGAGGCTCGAATCCTTGGAGATATCCAAGATGAGGCTGGAGAGGGCTCTGAGCAACCTGATCTAAGGGAGGATGTCCCTGCTGACTGCAGGGGGAGTTGGCCTGGATGAGCTTTGGAGGTCCCTTCCAACCCATCCCATTCTGTGATCCCTGCAGGCTCAGAGAGGTGCTGCCTGTGCACCAGCACTGGGAGCTGTCATCTCCTGCTACCGACACACGAGGTCCCTCTCGGGCTCCTTTTTCCCCCACGCTTTCAGCAGCTCAGCTTCTTCCACCGGCCACTGATTGAAGTGCAGTCCCCGGGGCCAGGGAAGGCTGCAGAACAGGAGCAAGAAGTCGTCCTGCCTTTGCTGGTGGCAGAGTGCTTGGGCTAATTAAAGCACACAATGACATGAGGCAGTTTCTGAAAGGGCTGCAGTTGGAAGGCAGTGGTTAGAAACCACTGCCAAAAAGAAAAGCAACCTTTTATACCATGACCTAACTGCTGGGGAAGGGCCAGAGGAGGCCAGGAGGATGATCAGAGCACTGGAGAACCTCTGCTGGGGGGACAGGCTGGGAGAGTTGGGGCTGTTCAGCCTGGAGAAGAGAAGGCTCCAGGGAGACCTCAGAGCAACCTTCCAGGACCTGAAAGAGGCTACAGAAGACCTGGGGAGGGACTTCTGACAAGGGCTGGGAGTGCCAGGATGAGGACAATGGCTTTGAGCTGGGAGAGGGGAGAGTGACAGTGGAGAGGAGGAAGAAATTCTTGGCAGTGAGGGTGGGGAGAGCCTGGCACAGGTTGCCCAGGGAGGCTGTGGCTGCCTCCTGCCTGGAGGTGCTCAAGGCCAGGCTGGATGAGGCCCTGAGCAGCCTGGGCTGGTGGGAGGTGTCCCTGCTGACTACAGAGGGGTTGGAACTGGCTGACCTTTGGAAGTGCCTTCCAACTCGAGCCACCCTCTGGGGTGTGTTTATCAGCAGGGAAAGCAGTTTTAAGCTGCCTTAAAAGCAGAACTCTGATGATTGAACAGTGCAGCAGAGCAGCCCAGGAGCTGAAAAGCTTGAGGAGCCAGGTGAGCAAAGGATATATCTTCTGCTTCTCCTCGTTGTACAGCACATCCACCAGCTGGATCACGTTCTTGTGCCGCAGCCGGCGCAGGAGCTGGATTTCCCTGCAGGGAAACAAAAGGAAGAGAGTTCAGCACCGGTGCTCAGCAGCCTGCAGCTCCCTGCTGTGCAAGAAAAAGGAATGTTTTGGAAAGCAGAGGGCTCCCTGAGATGCTGCAAGTTGGATGAGTCGTAGAATGGGAGGGGTTGGAAGGGACTTCTAGAGAGCAGCAGGTCTGATCCCCCCCACCACCACCACCAGAGCAGCAGCACCCAGGGCAGGTCACACAGGAGCACAGCCAGGTGGGGCTTGGAAGGCTCCAAAGAGACTCCACAACCTCTCTGGGCAGCCTGCTGCAGGCCTCCAGCACCCTCACAGCAAAGAAGTTTCTCCTCATGTTGAGGTGGAACCTCCTGGGGTCCAGCTCACACCCCTTGGTCCTTGTCCTGTCACTGGGCACCACCAGGCAGCCTGCCACACACCCCTCAGGTATTTGTAGGCATTCACCAGCTCCCCTCTCAGCCTTCTCCAGACTAACCAGCCCCAGGTCTCTCAGTCCTTCCTCACAGCAGAGATGCTCAAGCCCCTTCATCATCCTTGTAGCTCTGTTGGGACTCTCTCCAGCAGATCCCTGACTTTTGACAAGGGCTCGGAGTGAAAGGATGAGAGGCAATGGCTTTGAGCCACCAAACCACAGACCCAAGTGCCACGGCCCCAGGCTTCCTCAACACCTCCAGGGGTGGGGACTCCACCACCCTGGGCAGCCTCTTCCAATCCCTGACCACTCTTGCAGCAAACAATTTGCTCCTCATCCCCAACCTAACCCTCCCCTGGCACAACTTCAGACCATTGCCTCTCCTTCTATCACCTGATCCGAGGGAGAAGAGACCAACCCTGGAACCAAAACACTGCCCAGAAACTGCTGGGGCCAGTCAAGCACCAGGAGCAAGTGAGGGTGGGCTCAGAGATGCAGCTTTAACAGCTCTGCTCCAGTGAAAGCTTCTGGAGCAGTGCTGGCCTGCAAGAGGAGACTGTGCCCTGGGCTGGGAGGGGGCTTGGCACCAGGCTGCAAGAGGAGACTGTGCCCTGGGCTGCAAGAGGAGACTGTGCCCTGGGCTGGGAGGGGGCTCAGCCCTGGCCTGCAAGAGGAGACTGTGCCCTGGGCTGGGAGGGGGCTTGGCACCAGGCTGCAAGAGGAGGCTCAGCCCTGGGCTGGGAGGGGGCTTGGCACCAGGCTGCAAGAGGAGACTGTGCCCTGTGCTGGGAGGGGGCTTGGCACCAGGCTGCAAGAGGAGACTGTGCCCTGTGCTGGGAGGGGGCTTGGCCCCAGGCTGCAAGAGGAGGCTCAGCCCTGGGCTGGGAGGGGGCTTGGCCCCAGGCTGCAAGAGGAGGCTCAGCCCTGGGCTGGGAGGGGGGCTCTGCTCAGTGGCAGCCTGTGGCTGAAGCCCTGGAGCTCTCCTCTGTTGGTGTTTATCTCTGTATCTAGGGCAGCCACTTCCCAGCCAAACCTTTTTTGGTTGCACTTTGTGCTTCCTTGCACTCGAGTGTCATCTGCAGTTCCAGGAGCAGAAATAAACTGGCCTCAGGCTTCTGCCTCCACACTCGAGGCTGTGTTTGCCACCAGCATCATGAGCAGGATGAACTCCCCCCCCCCCCCCCCCTTGCCCTTCCCCCAGCTGTCCACAGCAGCAGCTTCCTGTGCTCCTGGCTGGCACAGGTAGGCACTGCCTGGTGCCAACCACGGCAGAGGGGTTGCCAGTGAAGCACAAGAGTATAAGTGGTTGGAAGAGACCTTCAAGATCATCCAAGGTCAACCTTTGAGCCACAGCACTGCAAGGTCAACACTAAACTGTGTCACAGAACCACAGAAGGGTTGGGGTTGGAAGGGACCTCCACAGGACATTTAGTTCCAAGCCCCTGCAGCCAGCAGGGACATCTTCCAGGTGTCTTGAATACCTCCAAGGATTTGGGCTCAACTCCCTCCCTGGGCAACCTTCTACAGTGTTCCACCACCCTCATGGTGCTGAACTTGCTCCCAACCTCCCATCTGAATCTCCTCTCCTTTCAAAGCCATTCTCCCTCATCCTGGCACTCCCAACCCTTGTCCAAAGTCCCCTCCCCAGCTCTCCTGCAGCCCCTTCAGGTCCTGGAAGGCTGCTCTGAGGTCTCCCTGGAGCTGCTTTCTCCCCCAGGCTGAACAGCTCCAACTCTCCCAGCCTGTCCTTATAGGAGAGGTGCTCCAGCTCCTTGATCATTCTCCTGGCCTGCTCTGGACCTGCTCCATCAGGTCCATGTCCTTCCTGTGCTGAGGGCTCCAGAGCTGGACAACAGTACTCCAGGTGAGGTCTCCCCAGAGCAGAGCAGTTCCTAAGCACCAGGTCCACACCTCTCCAGCCTATTCCAGCACAAAGTCTGGCACTCAGATCAACCCCAAAATTCCATTTCTTCCAAACTTCAGTCCTGAGCAGTTCTGAGACCTGAACTGAATCCTCTGCTTGTGGAGAATCATTGCCAGGAGGGTGGCACCAGGCTGTGTTCAGTGGTGCCCAGTGCCAGGACAAGGGGCAGTGGGCACAAACCTGCCCAGCAGAAGTTCCACCTGAACATGAGGAGGAACTTCTGTGACTGAAGGCTGCTGGAGCCCTGGAGCAGGCTGCCCAGAGAGGTGGTGGAGTCTCCATCTCTGGAGACACTGAAAACCCACCTGGAGGTGTTCCTGTGTGACCTTCTCCAGGTGACCCAGGACTCCCCTCCAGAGGCCCCTTCCAACCCCTACCATTCTGTGATTCTCCACTGCAGCAGTGAGCAAGGAGTCCTCTTCCTTGGCTGGGAGAATTGCTCCTTCCCTGCCATCTACCAGCTGCTTTCATCTCTGTCTCTTGGGGTTGTGTGCCCCAAACCACATTTTAGCATCTTCTGCATTAAACTCAGCCTGTGAAATCCCCCTGGGTGCTGGCTGGGATGAGGAGGGACAGGAGGATCAGGACAGTCAGGTCAGGGTGGTGCTGTTGGTGTCTGAAGTGCAGAACCTGCTCTTGGCTCTGCTCTTTGCTCCTGGCCTTGTGCTCAGCTCTCCTTCTCTCCCCACTTGGAAGCAGCCTGCTCACATTTCAACACCCTGGATTCCTGGAAGCAGCACTACAAGGAATTCAGAGCACAGCTTTGGAAGAGCCTCTGCCCAAACCCATGACACAGGGAGCTCAAAGCCACTCACCACTTGCCTGCACAATTAGTCAGCCTCTGCTAATGAGCTGTGGCCAGCACAAAGCTTTGGGGATGCATCTGGCCTGAGCTGGCTCCTTCTGAAGGCTCAGGAGATGCAGGAATTCAAGCAGGGCTAGAGGCTTTCAAGGGTCCCTGAGCACTTCCTGCAGGGACTCTTCCTTTATGATAGATTTACTCCTGTGTGATATTAGGGACAGTTAGGGACTTGAGCTCAAAGGTCTCCTCCAGCCTAAATAATTCTGTTCTCTGATCAGGTATCCCTCTGGGACAAAGACCTGGATTTCTTCTGGTTATTAGTAGGACAAAAATCTCTTCCCAGGAAGGGTTCTCAGGCACTGGCACAGGCTGCCCAGGGAGGTGGTGGAGTCACCATCCCTGGAGGGGTTTCAGGGTGCTGAGGGATGTGGTGCTGAGGGATGTGGCTTAGTGGTGGTGGCTTAGCAGCCCTGGGGAGGGATTGTGAGCTGGGATGGATGATCTGGAGTTGTTCAGCCAGGATAAGACTCTGGGGGAGACCTCAGAGCTGCCTTCCAATACCTGAAGGGATCCTCCAGGAAGGCTGCAGAGGGACTTCTCCTGAGGGTGTCTAGAGACAGGCCAAGGGGGAATGGTTTGGAGCTGAGGGGGTGTA
The DNA here is from genome assembly GCF_027791375.1 of Indicator indicator. NCBI lineage: Eukaryota > Metazoa > Chordata > Aves > Piciformes > Indicatoridae > Indicator > Indicator indicator. The sequence goes on along the minus strand of NW_026539282.1, from coordinate 17,419 downwards.
GGTTTAGACTGGATCTTGGGAAGCAGTTTTTCAGTAAGAGGATGGTGAGGCACTGGAACAGGTTGCCCAGGGAGGTTGTGGATGCCTCCTCAGCAGGGTGCTGAAGGCCAGGTTGGATGAAGCCTTGGGCAGCCAAGTCCAGCTTGAGAAGTGTCCCTGCCTGTGGCAGGAGTGGAGTTGGAGTGGATGATCTCTGAGGTCCCTTCCAACCTAAAGCATTCTATGATGATGATGACCTCAAAGGTCTCTTCCAACCTCAACAGGGCTTTAAACCCCAATTTCAGCAGCTAAGCAGAGACCCAGACCCAGGCAAAGCTCAGGGTGCTGAACTGGCAGCAGGCTCTGCGATGTGCCCACTCTAATTATAGCAAGGAGCTAAAGGCTGGAGGGGATTAAATTAGCATCCAAACTGCAGGCAGCATTAGGGCAGCTCTAAGAAGTGCTGCATAATGAAAGGAGACAGGGCTGAGTGCTCAGACCCAGCTGGTGAGGGACAGAGCTGTCTTGTTTAAGCAGCTCTGCTGTGAAGGCAATGAGGGGCTCGGATATTTGGGCCACATCCCAAATCCTGCTCCCTGCAGCTCCATCTCTGGAGCACAGACACTGAATTCCCTCCACCTCTGGCAGACTGATCACCCCTTCACACTCACAGAATCATCAAATGGGGTGGGCTGGAAGGGACCTCAAAGTTCCATGCAGTTCCAACCCCCCTGCCATGGGCAGGGACACCTCCCACCAGCCCAGGCTGCTCAGGGCCTCATCCAGCCTGGCCTGGAGCAGCTCCAGGGAGGGCACAGCCACAGCCTCCTGGGCAACCTGTGCCAGTCTCTCCCCAGCCTCACTCTCAACAATTGCTTCCTCATCTCCACTCTCAATCTCTCCTCTCCCAGCTCCAAGCCATTGTCCCTCATCCTGGCACTCCCAGCCCTTGTCCAAAGTCCCTCCCCAGCTCTCCTGGAGCCCTTTCAGATACTGAAATGCAGCTCTAAGGTCTCCCTGGAGCCTTCTCTTCTCCAGCCTGAACAGCCCCAACTCTCTCAGCCTGTCCTATCAGGATTTTTTTTTTTTTCTTTCCCTTCCCTGCTCCAAGAAGGACTCTGTGAACCAATCTGAAATGCCAGAGCAGTGCAGCCACCTCTGGGGCAGAGGCCAAGCAGCCCATTTCCCAGAGGGAAGATTATTCCTATTTTTAGCTGCTCTTGCATTCTGGAGCGACCGAGGAGCAGGGACAGGCAGCCCCACAGGCACCTCCCATTCCATTTGGGTTTGCAAACTCCAAGCAAGCAAACACAGGTGCTCAGCAACTCAGGAGCTACCAAAAGCTTCTTTTTCCCCCCCACCCCCACCCCATATTAACCACAAAAAAAGCCACTCCAGCCCAGCACTTTCTTCACCATTTTCTGCTCCACGGCGTCGTGCAGGACAGAAGTTGCCACATCTTGTGGTGGCAGGAGGAGAGGCCAAGAATTCCTTCCTCATCTCCACTCTCAATCCCTCCTCTCCCAGCTCCAAGCCATTGTCCCTCATCCTGGCACTCCCAGCCCTTGTCCAAAGTCCCTCCCCAGCTCTCCTGGAGCTTCCTTCAGGTTCTGTAAGGCTGCTCTAAGGTCTCCCCAGAGCTTTCTCTTCTCTTTCCCAAGCTGAATTGTCCCCACCTTGTCCCACCAGGGTGGATGTGCCATCAGAAACTGGTTTGCAGCAGGTCTGCAGGGCTTTCCCTCACCCACTCTGCCCTTCAGCACACAGCCATGGCCCATCTGAAGCTCTCCCCATGCAGCATGTGGTCCTGGGGGACCAGGCAGGAGGAAGTGGCACAGCTCCATCCCAGCACTGGTGGCACAGCCAAGGGCTACAAGATGTGCCCAGAGAACAGCTCCATATGCCAAGTCCTGGCACCCAGCTCAGATCCACCAGCAGCACCCCTGCCAAGTGCTGCAGGAGCACTGAAGAACCATTCCTCTGGGCTGGCTGCAGCTGAAAACTGCATCCTGTGTTTGGCTCAGCCTGGGTTGGTAACCTGTGCAGCCAAGCAAGCTGCAGTTATGAGGCAGCATCCTCAGCACCCCACAGAGCACATTGTGGAAGGTGGAGCTTGGGAAGAGCTTTTTGGCTCTTTTATTTCACCCAAAGAAGAGCTCTCCACTGGCAAGGGTGCAGCTTGTCCCCTCCAGCCACATGAGAAGCTGCAGGACCCTGTTCACTCTCCTGAGTGGGGTTCCAGAGAAGAAGCTGAGCAGAGCATGGCAGCATTTCAGAGCACCACAGAATGGTTTGGGTTGGAAAAGCTCCAATCCCCTCTTGAACACAATCATCCGTGGTGCTCCCCACACTTCTTCAGGTGCACCCTGGAGAGGTTAGGAGTTGCAGAGCAGATCTGGGCAGACCCTCTGCCACGGAGCCCAACCACCTGAACCCTGGCAGGCCTCACCCTGGGGAGCCAGCCCTGCTCCTCAGCTCCTCTGGTACAGGGTTCCACCTCCTCTTCACCAGCCCCAGGCCTCCCTCCACACCATGCTCCTGGCAGGGACATCTGATGTCACAAGCCCTGTACCCACCACAGCACATCCAGCTGGGATCCCAGAACCATGGAATGGCCTAGGTTGGAAGGGAGCTCAGAGATCATCTACTCCAACCCCCCCAGACCTCTCAACTCCATTTGGTTGGCCAAGGCCTCATCCAACTTGGACTTCAACACCTCCAGGGAGGAGGCAGCCACAGCCTCCCTGGGCAGCCTGTGCCAGAGTCTCAACCACCCTCAGACTGAAGAACTTCTCCCTCAGCTCCAATCTATTCCTGCTCTCCCTTGGCTTCAAACCATTCCCCCTTGGCCTGTCTCTAGACACTCTCAGGAGAAGTCCCTCTGCAGCCTTCCTGCAGGATCCCTTCAGGTACTGGAAGGCAGCTCTGAGGTTCCCCCTGGACCATCAGGTCCAAGCATTAACCCTTCTCTCCCAAGTTCCCTACTAAACCTCCTGGCTAAGCACCACATCCAAACCACCTCTCAGCACCCCCAGGGATGCTGACTCAACCTGCACCTGCCTTCAGCAGAAGGGATCTGGACATGCTGGAAGGTGTCCAGAGAAGGGCCAGGAGGATGAGCAGAGGGCTGGAGCTGCTCTCCTATGAGGACAGACTGAGAGAGTTGGGGCTGTTCCAGTCTGGAGAAAAGAAGGCTCCAAGGAGACCTTCTTGTGGCCTTCCAGGATCTGAAGGGGGCTCCAAGAAAGCTGGGGAGGGACTTTTTAGGCTGTCAGGGAGTGATAGGACTGGGGGGAATGGAACAAAGCTGGAAGTGGGGAGATTCAGACTGGAGGTGAGGAAGAAGTTCTTCCCCATGAGAGTGGTGAGAGCCTGGAATGGGTTGCCCAGGGAGGTGGTTGAGGCTCCATCCCTGGAGGTGTTTGCAGCCAGGCTGGATGAGGCTCTGGCCAGCCTGATCTGGTGTGAGGTGTCCCTGCCCATGGCAGGGGGGTTGGAGCTGGATGATCCTTGTGGTCCCTTCCAACCCTGCCTGATTCTCTGATTCTATTCTATGATTCTCAGCCTCCACCTTCTGAGGTGCAGGACTCCTGATTTGGGAGCAAAGAGCCCAGGCAGAGGCACATCTGAGACCTCTGAGGAGTTCTAATGAGCCACATTCTCCAATCTGAGCACTCACTGAGCATGGTTAAGCACAGCACAGGACACTGGGGATATGCAGAGGGAGGCCCAAACACTTAATTAAAATCTGAGGCTATTAGCAGACACTTTTATTAACCTTGAGCTGCTCCAGACAAAGAAGCTTCCAAGTCCTCTTTCATCTTTTTGGCAACCCTGCTAAACTCTTTTCTTCTTCTTCTTTTTTTTTCTTTCCCACTAACCAGAAGCAGCAACTAACCAAGCAAACCACCCCAAGGTCCCTCAGGAGGTACTGAAGAGAAACCAATGTTTCCCCAAATGATTTGAGGATTTAAACTCTTGGGAGAGTTGAAACCCTCCACCTCCTCAGCCAGGAGCCACAGATCTCAGGTTTCAGGGGGAGAATTGGCATATTTTGGGGTCAAGAGGAATGATTTCATTTTAGCTACCTCTCAAGCATATTTCAGGCACAGAATCATAGAAGGGGTTGGGCTGGAAGAGGCCTTTCTAAAGGTCATCCAGGCCAAGCCCCCTGCAGTCAGCAGGGACATCCTCCACTAGATCAGAGGATGCTCAGAGCCCTGTCCAGCCTCACCTGGAGTATCTCCAGGGATGGAGCCACAACTCCCTCCCTGGGCAACCTGTTCCAGGACCCTCCTGGTGCAGAACTTGTTCCTTACATCCAATCTAAATCTGCTCTGCTCTCATTTCAAACCTCTGTCCCTTGTCTTGTCACTACAGGCCCTGACCCCAGAGCTCTGGTACTGCATCAAGAGGCAGGGCTGGGGCAGGACACACAGGATGAGGCCACAGCTTGAACCATCACAGAATGAGAGAACTCTTTGGGTTGGAGAAGCCTTCTAAGATCATCAAATCCAACCAGCAACCCAACCCCATCATGGCCATTAAAATCCCCAAGTGCCACAACCACAGGTTTGTGGAACACCTCCAGGGCTGGGGACTCCACCACCTCCCTGGCCAGCCTGTGCCAAGCCCTGACCACTCTTGCAGCAAAGAAATTGTTCCTCATCTCCAACCTAACCCTCCCCTGGCAGAATTTCAGGCCATCTCCTCCCATCCCAGGGAGAAGAGCCCAACCCCCACCTCACTGTAACCTTCTCTCAGAGAGCAATGAGGTCTCCCCTCAGCCTCCTCTTCTCCAGGTTGAACAACCCCAGGTCCCTCAGCTGCTCCTCACCAGCCCTGTTTCTCCAGGCCCTTCTCTGGGTGCTCTCCATCCCCTCAATGTCCTTCTTGACCAGTGCTATATGAAGAAATCAATGCCCAGAGAGCTAACAGTTCAGACATGAAGTGGTGAACTTAGAGCAGAGCAAAAAAAAAAAAAAAAAAAAAATGCAGAAGCCTCCTGCCCCTGACCATGGAATGGTTTGGGTTGGAAGGGACCTTAAAGTTCATCCAGTTCCAACCTCCTGCCATGAGCAGGGACACCTCCCACCAGCCCAGGCTGCTCAAGGGCTTGAACACCTCCAGGGAGGGGGCAAAGTCATTTGCCATGAGCTCAAATGCTCTGAAGGAGCCCCCAGCTGACAGCCAGCCCTGGGGAGAGAGGAGGGAGAGGGAGCAGGGTGCTGGGCTGCTTCTGGTGGCAGAGGAAGGATTTTTAACCTCCAAAAGCACCAAGTCTGGCTGTTTACAGAGAGGAAAAGAGCTAATCACAGCCACGGCTCACATCCTGAGCTGCAGGCAGCCTTGTATGGATAAGGGCACAGAGGCCTCACTGACACTCAGCACTGCACTCAGGAGCAGCTTTCAAGAAATGAAGTAGAACCTAAACAGAACCAGAGAGTGAGAGGGGCTGGGAGGGACCTCTGGAGATCACTGAGTCCAAGCTCCTGCCAGGGCAGGTTCCTCTAGAACCAGAGTGTGCTAGGGGCTGGGAGGGACCTCTGGAGATCACTCAGTCCAAGCCTCCTGCCAGGGCAGGTTCCTCTAGAACCAGGGAGTGAGAGGGGCTGGGAGGGACCTCTGGAGATCACTGAGCCCAACCCCCCTGCCAGAGCAGGTTCCTCTAGGACCAGAGTGTGAGAGGGGCTGGGAGGGACCTCTGGAGATCACTCAGTCCAAGCTCCTGCCAGGGCAGGTTCCTCTAGAACCAGAGAGTGAGAGGGGCTGGGAGGGACCTCTGGAGATCACTGAGCCCAACCCCCCTGCCAGAGCAGGTTCCTCTAGGACCAGAGTGTGAGAGGGGCTGGGAGGGACCTCTGGAGATCACTGAGTCCAAGCTCCTGCCAGGGCAGGTTCCTCTAGAACCAGAGAGTGAGAGGGGCTGGGAGGGACCTCTGGAGATCACTCAGTCCAAGCCTCCTGCCAGAGCAGCATCACCCAGGGCAGGTCACACAGGAACACAGCCAGGTGGGTCCTGAAAGTCTCCAGAGAAGGAGACTCCACAACCTCTCTGGGCAGCCTGCTCCAGGCCTCCAGCAGCCTCACACCCCAGAAGCCTCTCCTCATGTGGAGGGGAGAGCAGGCTGCAGAGTCCACAACCTCCTCTGCTGCTGCTTTACTCCACACGAAGTGCTCCAAGCTGCTCACACACAGCTACAGAAAGTGACATGTGGAGGGCCCTCGGCCAAGCAAGGTGACATTAAACCCAAAAGGTCAGCAGAGGCCTCTCCAGCACTACCTGGAACTACAGCAAGGCTTTGCTGCCCCCCAGCCCACCGTGACCAGTCAAATCCCACTGCTCTGCTGGCAGCCCTCACTGCAACAGCTTTGCTCACAGCACAGGCAGCTGCCCAGAGTGGAAGTGACAAAGTGTTCTGATAAGGGCAGAGTGCCATGGGGAGAGGGGAGCACAAAACCCAGAGTCATAGAATGGCTTGGGTTGGAAGGGACCTTCAAGATCATTCAGTTGCAACCCCCCTGCCATGGGCAGGGACACCTCCCACCAGCCCAGGCTGCTCAGGGCCTCATCCAGCCTGGACTTGAACAGCTCCAGGCAGGAGGCAGCCACAGCCTCCCTGGGCAACCTGTGCCAGGCTCTCCCCACCCTCACTCTCAACAATTTCTTCCTCATCTCCTCTCTCCCAGCTCGAAGCCATTCTCCCTCATCCTGTCCCTCCCAGCCCTTGTCCAAAGTCCCTCCCCAGCTCTCCTGGAGCCCCTTCAGATCCTGGCAGGCTGCTCTGAGTTCTCCCTGGAGCCTTCTCTTCTCCAGGCTGAGCAGCCCCAACTCTCTCAGCCTGGCCCCAGAGGGGAGGTTCTCCAACCTTCTGATGACCTCTGCTCTAGACCTGCTCCAACAGCTCCATGTCTTTCTTGCTTTGGGGGCTCCAGAACTCAACGCAGCACTCCAGCTGGGCTCTCACAGGAGCAGAGTTGAGGTTGGGAAAAACCTCCTCAAGATCATCAAATCCAACCATTAACCCAACCCTACCAAGTCCACCACTAAGCCATATCCCCAAGCCCCACATCTGCACAGCTTTTAAACACCTCCAGGGCTGGGGACTCCACTACCTCAATCCAACATTTTTGCCTCAAAAAAAAAACCAAAAAAACCCCAAAAATGATAGAAAGCAAATCCCCACTGAAGCAGCAGGTAACCCAAAGGGGTGACCCAGGAGAAAAGCAGAAGGTGACACTCCCAGGAAGCTGAACTGCAGTGACCACCTACAAGACACCATCTACAATCCACCTTGGTGCTGTGGGGCAGGTGGGGCTGAGCCAGAAACCACCACCCCCACCCCCCACCCTGCAGTGCCTGCCTGCCCTGCTTTAATAACCAACCCTTAATGACACCAGCCAGACATTCCCAGACTGCTCCAAGCAAGGAGCACAACTCCCAGAGAGTTCACTTCAGGACATGGGACCATTGCTGAGGTTCTGGCAGCAGGAATCCCCTCCAGCCCCTTTTTTTCCACTGGGGGGGGGGGGATTTGGAAAGTTTTGACTCCAAAGGAGACCACCAAATCCCTCCTGCAGCAGGAGCTCTTGCTGGAGCTGAAGGGTAGGGGGGCAAGGGTGGAAAGGGGCACCCAGGCCTCCAGCAGGACAGCAAGGAACAGTTCATTACACATTAACCAAGAGCTGAGCTGACTCTGAGCCTGAACCTGAGCCAAGTTCCAGCACAGCTTCACAGCCTGCACGGGGCTGGAAGGGACCCCCAGAGGTCATCTTGGCCAAGCCCCTGCAGGCAGCAGGGAGACCTCTGCTAAGATCTCTGCAGCACTACCTCCAGCTCTGGAGCTCTCAACACTGGAAGGACATTGACCTGATGGAGCAGGTCCAGAGGAGGCCACAAAAAAAAAAAAAAATGATCAAGGGGGTTGGAGCACCTCTGCTGCAGGGACAGGCTGAGGGAGCTGGGGGTGTTCAGCCTGGAGAAGAGAAGGTTCCAGGCAGACCTCAGAGCAGCCTGCCAGTACCTGCAGGGGGCTACAAGAAGGCTGCAGAAAGTCCTGCAGGGACAGGACCAGGGGCAATGGTTTAAAATTAGAGCAGAACAGATTTAGATTGGATGTGAGGAACAAGTTCTGCAGCAGGAGGCTGCTGGAACACTGCAACAGGTTGCCCAGGGAGGGAGTTGTGGCCCCATCCCTGGAGGTATTTCAAGTGAGGATCAACAAGGCCCTGAGCAACCTGATCTAGTGGAAGATGCCCTTGCTGACTGCAGGGGGGTTGGACTGGATGAGCTTTGGAGGTCACTTCCAACCCAACCCACTCTTAGGATCTCCAAGTAGAGCCCCAGCCCTGGGACTTGTGCCTCTTCCACAGCTAAGCCACTTGGGGGAGGTTAGAAGGCAAACCTGAAGAGTTCACTGAGAGAAGGTCTGGTACAGGATGTGAAGCATCTCACAGCTGAGCTCAGACACTCAAACCAAAGAGAAACAGGACCCTGCCAGGTCAGGGCTCCACGGCTGAGGACAGAAGACTAAGGCTCTTCTAAACATCTCCTCTGCTTGCCCTCTCACTGGAAGATAAACCCTGGCAAGCTGTTTGGTTTGGCTGCAGAAGGCTCCCCCTGCACAGCAGATAAAGAAGGATCTGGTGGGGCTGGCTCCAGCAGCTCAGCCTGCAACACCCAGCTGGCTGCAAGGTCCTGGCTGCAAGGTCCTGCCAGCACAGCCTCAGGAGAAGGGAAAGTTTCCTACACATGGGTGCAACACTCAAGCTACTCCGTGGCTAATTAGTTAGTTCCTTGTGTCCTAATCAGCATGTAAATGGCACTGGGAAAGCTTCCCAAGCACTGATCTTGAGTCACTCCAATAAAAAGAAGGTTGACAACCCTTGTCCCCATTTCCCAGCTGCAGAAAGTCCCAAAGTGCTCCCACAAAAGGTTCCAGACTGCTCCCTCCCCCCCACCCCAAGCTCAGCAGTCAGAAGTGACAACCACCACCAACCCCGACCCCCCACCCTTCCCATCCCCATTGGGTGCACAAAGGATCATGTTCCCATCCCCAATTCCTTCCAGGAACTGCCATCCCAAGGAGCTCCAGAGGCACACCCCCCAGGTTGGGCTGTGGTGCACACAAAGTGTGGCCAAAGAACCAGAGACATTTTGGGTGGCTTGGGTTGGAAGCATTTCACTTTCTACAACCCTATGTGAGCAGCTGGAGTGGTTTAGAGCCCAACCTGCTCACTTTTCCTTGGATTCATAGAACCATGGAATGGGTTGGGTTGGAAGGGACCTTCAAGATCAGCCAGTTCCAACCCCCCCTGCCACAGGCAGGGACACCTCCCACCAGCCCAGGGTGCTCAGGGCCTCATCCAGCCTGGCCTGGAACACCTCCAGGGAGGGAGCAGCCAAAGCCTCCTTGGACAACCTGTGCCAGTCTCTCCCCACCCTCACTCTCAACAATTTCTTCCTCATCTCCACTCTCACTCTACCCTCTCCCAGCTCCAAGCCATTATCCCTCATCCTGTCCCTCCCAGCCCTTATCCAAAGTCCCTCCCCAGCTCTCCTGGAGCCCCTTCAGGTCCTGGAAGCCTGCTCTGAGGTCTCCCTGGAGCCTTCTCTTCTCCAGGCCGAACAGCTCCAACTCTCAACACCTAGGGTTCAGGAAGCACTTTCCACAGCCACGTTGCCAGATAAAACAACACAAAGCATCAGCAGGAAGATCCTGCCCCGGTTTAACCCTTCAGTCCCCAGCCAGCACCAAGCCTTTACTCACTTTTTCACATTGGCCTCCCCGTTGGGAATCCTGCGAAGCTTTTTCTTCTTCAGGATTTTCACAGCTCTCCTGCAGAGGGTTTCAGAGTCCAACATCTCCTTGACTTTGCCATAAGATCCTTCCCCGAGTAAGTCTCCCATCAGGTATTTGCCAATGAGCTTGGCCCTTTTCCTCCGGGGCTGGTAGATGACCTCGGTGGAGTCGATGCGGTGGATGAAGGTGTCCATGCCCACAGACATCAGCTCCCCCTCTCCAAACATCCCCAGCTGCTGTGGCTCCTGCAGATCCATCCTGGATGAAGTTCCTTAACCTGTTTGTGGTTTGCTTTTTTGTTGTGGTTTTTTTTTTCCTTTTGTTGGTTTTTTTTTTTTTCCTTTCTCTCCTCAAGCTCTCAGAGGTTTAATCCTGTTTGTTAAATTTCCAACACTCCCTTTTACTCCTTCTCGGAAAAAAATAATTGCCAGAAGGTGGTACAAACATGAATAAAAACAACCCAAAACAACAACAGAAAAAAAAAAAAAATCACCCAAACAAACCCTCCCCCCCTCCCCCCCGAAAAAAAGAACAACCAAAAATAAAAATCAAAACCAAACCTACCAGCTGCTTCCAGCTCAACTGGATGCTAAAAGATCCAGGCCTGGCTCCAGCAATGTCTTTCAAAAAAGAATTTATAGAGCTTTAACCAAATACACTCAGTTTGGGACTTGCTTTGCTTCCAACCTGGTCCCACTGCTGGGGTTCTTTTCAAGTCAGCTTGGCCTTTAACTCGGCCCAGTTTGATTCTTAAGTGCTAGGTCATCCTCTGGGACTTCAGGCCACCACACAAAAGCAGATGATCACTGAGTCTCTTTCGTGACTTTCCATTCCTAGCAGGTCACAGTCAGCAGCTCCAGCAGCAGGCTTGGCAGGGGGAGCCTGGGGTCTGCCCTGCTGTCCTCAGCCTCCAGCTCCCAGCACGGTTTGGGCTCAGGCTCCTGCTTCGGGGGTCGGGTGGGGTTTTTGGTTTGGTTTGGGGTTTGGTTTCTGTTTGTTTTCAGCCGTTGGGAAGCTGGAACCAAGTTTCTTTGAAGGAGTTTTCCGAAGCAATTCTAACGCCTTCGCTTTGCACGCCTACAAAAGTTTGAGGCCTTCGGTGCCTAGCACGACCTCCCAGGGGCATCCTTCAACCACTGGGATTCCGCCTGGCACATGATGTGGCACCAGCACTGCTCCAGGTGCCAGCCGGTGCCAAAGCAAAAACCTCGCCCCAGCTTCAGGACCCACCTCTTAAACCGGGAAAGGTCAGCGGGAAGTAATTCTCTCTGCCCAAGCCCCCAAACGCCCCATTGCCCTGCCAAGGAGGGAAGGTCACGGAGGATGTGCCAGCCTCGCCCGGGCACCCTCCCCTCCCCCCTTTACCCCCTGCCACAGGTGTCAGTCCGGCTAGGGAGGGAAGGCAGCGGCACTGCAGGGGAAAAGAAGGCAGGGAGTGAAAAGGGGAGAAAACACTGCAAAGTGCAAGCCAGCCAGCGACAGAACCCAGAAAGAAGGGAGCCCCACAGGAGGAGGCGACCGCCGGTTCCTCCCCGGCCGCAGCCGAGCTCCCCGCTCCCACAGCAGGCCGGGGGGAGCCCGCCCGGGCCGGGCCTTTCCCCTGGGGGCCGACAACAAGCCCAACAGCCACCTCCGGCCGCTCCCTCAGCCCCCCCGAGCCTCCGCGCCCCGCTGTCGAGTCGGGGGAGGGGGGCGGGCAGCCTCGTCCCCCCTCCCCTCCACCGGGCTACGGGAACCGGGCCGGGTCCCGGCGCCGCACTCCCCACCGCGTTCCCCCTCGCCTCTGGGGGAGCTCCGCCGGCCGCTGCCCCCGCTCTGCCGCCACGACCCGAGCCGAGCCCTCCCGCCGCAGCCCCGTTACCCCCGCCGCGGCGCGCACGCCGCCGCCATTTTGTTTACCTCCCGCCCCCGCCCGGCCCCGCCGCGCTCCCGCCGCTGCCCCCCCCACCAGCTCCTCGCACCTCCCTGGCGACCGACGTGCGCTCCCATTGGCCACCGCGCCGGAGCCGCCCCCGCTGCCTCACCCGATGATTGGCTGCGACTGCGCTACCGAGTGGGCGGAGCCGGCCGTGAGGCTTTCGCTTCCGGTTGGCTCCCGGGCACTTGCAACCCGCCCCACCCACTCTGGCGGGCAGCAGAGCTCTGTGATAGGCTGCGTGGGCTGCCTGTCAGCGGCAGGGGCGGTGCTGGCCGCGGCAGCGGGGCAGGGGAGTGCAGAGGGCAAAGGGGAAGCAGCACTATGGAGACAGGAGCGGAGCGCTTCCCGGGTTGGGGAGCTGGGCTTGCCCCAAGCCAGCCCTTCTAGCGCCGCCCTCGGGCTGCTCGGCAGTAGCTCCCCTGTGAATCCAGGCCCTCTCCGCTCTCCCGTGTTCCCCCGGGCCGCAGAGCTCAGCTCAGTTCCCGGTGTGGCGCAGCCGCCTCTGCCCACGGCAGGCGGCCGGGGCTGGGTGGTGCCTGCTGCACATCCAACCCTTCCGTGGGGGGTCCTGCAGGTTGGTGGGGGAGGAGCAGTGGAGTCACAACTTATAGAATCATAGAACCAAGAAGGCTGGAAGAGACCTCAAAGATCATCGAGTCCAACCTGTCACCCTACACCTCATGCCTATCTAAACCATGGCACCAAGTGCCACCTCCAATCCCCTCTTGAACACCTCCAGGGATGGCGACTCCACCACCTCCCCGGGCAGCCCATTCCAATGGCCAACCACTCTCTCTGGGAAGAACTTTCTCCTCACCTCCAGCCTAAACCTCCCCTGGCACAGCTTGAGACTTGGCCACTCGGGAAGCTGCTTCTCCACTGCCCACCTTGTAGGAACAAGTGGGGACTGAGCACTGCCTGTTGCCAAGCAGAGCATGACCCATCTTGAGGCAAACCACATCTTGGGAACCTCTTCCTCTCTCTTTCTCTCTCCACTTGGTGCTAAATTTAAGGTGTTAAACCTCTCCAGGGAATTTTGTTACAACAGCTCTCCTGAAGCAACAATCCCCTTTGCCTACCAGATAGCTGCTGGTCTGTCCTGCTCTCCCTGCCCTCTCAGGGTCCTTTCCCACCCTCCCTGCTGGACCACACTTCCCTGGCTGCTTCTTCCCCCTGCCAAAGGCTCCTGACAGATCCAGCACGCTTGGATGTTTTGGTGAGGACACTGAGTCCCAACACGTGCTCTCATGCTCTGGAATAACAACAAATAGAGGATGCTAAATAAACCAGAACAGGGCTTTTATCTGTGACCCTCAGAGGTGAGAGCAGCCCTGGGGACGCTGCAGCAGCCTCTGAACTGAAGCCAGCTCAGGGCTGGCAGCTGGCATCTGTTTTGTCTCTGCTGTGTGGTGTCAACACAGGCACTGAAGTCTCCTGTTCCTGATAAAACCTGTGGATAGGGAAGGGTTTCCATCGAGCCAGACACAGTCTTCCTTCTCCTGTCCATCCCCAACCCCTCAGCCAATCCTTCCTGCCCATCTTCAGCAGCACAAGGACCTCCTCCAGCTGTGAGGTGCGCTGGGGAAAGGCCACCCCATGATCCCCAAAGGTCACCCCATGATCCCCAAGGCCACCCCATGATCACCAAAGGTCACCCCATGATCCCCAAAGGCCACCCCATGATCCCCAAGGCCACCCCATGATCCCCAAAGGCTACCCCATGATCACCAAAGGTCACCCCATGATCCCCAAAGGTGACCCCATGATCCCCAAAGGCTACCCCATGATCCCCAAACCACAGCTGATCCAGGTGTGAGGTGTGCCCTGACCCTTCCCCACCTGGAGAACAGCCAAGGATATGTCTCCAGCTCTGGGAGGTGCTTTTCCCATGGGATTTACCCACACTGCATGTGTTTGCCATTGACTCAGGGAGCCTCCTGCCCTCCTCTTTCCTATCTCACAGCTGTTGGTTTGCCTTCCTCTGGAGCAGCAGCAGCACCCAAGGATCACCCAGCAGGCACAGGATGCTGCTGGAGATAATCCTACCCAAACAGCTTATCTCCAGGACAGGCAGGGACACTCCTCCCAGCACAGTCAGGCCTGGAACCACAGAGCTGAGATCATAGAATCATAGAATCAAGAAGGCTGGAAGAGACCTCAAAGATCATCGAGTCCAACCTGTCACCCTAAACCTCATGACTATCTAAACCATGGCACCAAGTGCCACCTCCAGTCCCCTCTTGAACACCTCCAGGGATGGGGACTCCACCACCTCCCTGGGCAGCACATTCCAATGGCCAACCACTCTCTCTGGGAAGAACTTTCTCCTCACCTCCAGCCTAAACCTCCCCTGGCGCAGCTTGAGACTGTGTCCTCTTGTTCTGCTGCTGGGTGCCTGGGAGAAGAGCCCAACCCCCACCTGGCTACAACCTCCCTTCAGGTAGTTGTAGACAGCAATGAGGTCTCCCCTGAGCCTTCTCTTCTCCAGGCTAAACAGTCCCAGCTCCCTCAGCCTCTCCTCACAGGGCTGTGCTCAAGGCCTCTCCCCAGCCTCGTTGCCCTTCTCTGGACATGCTCCAGCAATTCAACATCTTTCCTAAACTGAGGGGCCCAGAACTGGACACAGTACTCAAGGTGTGGCCTAACCAGTGCTGTGTACAGGGGTACAATGACCTCCCTGCTCCTGCTGGCCACACTATGCCTGATGCAGGCCAGGATGCCATTGGCTCTCTTGGCCACCTGGGCACACTGCTGGCTCCTGTTCAGCTGCTGTCAACCAGTACCCCCAGGTCCCTTTCCACCTGGCTGCTCTCCAGCCACTCTGACCCCAGCCTGTAGCACTGCATGGGGTTGTTGTGGCCGAAGTGCAGCACCTGGCACTTGGATTTGTTGAATGCCATCCTGTTGGACTCTGCCCATCTGTCCAGCCTGGCAAGGTCCCTCTGCAGAGCCCTTCTACCTTCTAACAGATCAACACCTGCTCCCAGCTTGGTGAGATGTGCTGCTGGGAGCCCTCAGTCCCCGAGACAGTCTCTGGCACAGATCCCTTCTGGCATGGATCCCCTTAGAAACCTTTCCAGCCCCAGCCCAGCTGGTGTCAGCCCTGAGCTGCCTCTCCTGAAGGGGATTCTTCATCGTTCAAATCTTGGTGCCACAGATGCTGTGTTCCCACAGGTTCTTCCCTCTCTCTGCCACTGCCAGGTCACCACCACACCATGGCCCTCAGCACCACATCTCCAGGGCTTTGGCACCCCCCCAGAGATGGGGACTCCACCACTGCCCTCAGCAGCCTGGGCCAGGCCTGGGCAACCCTCAAATGGGGAAGCAATTGTCCTTCATGTCCAACCTAAACCTCCCTTGGGGCAGCCTGAGGCCATTTCCTCTTGTCCTATTGCTTGTCCCTTGGAGACAGGAGGGGACAAATCCACCAGTTCTGCCTTTTCACGAGAGCTGCTGGCACCACAGGGGATCACCAGCCCCAGGCAGAACCCCCAGCACATTTTGGGGGTGCTGAGCAGTCTCACAGCACACCCCTCCAGCTCAGGATCCCCACAGAGGGTCCCCAGGGGCAGGGCTCAGAGCACAGCATTGCCCTGGCTCTCCCCCCAGCTCTGTGGCTGCTTTGTTTGGGGTGCCCAGCCCTGAAACAGCAGCAGGCAAGGGAGGCTCCAAGGGCTGCTGAGTGACTCCAGAGCACAGAAATGAGGCTGCCCAGGGGCAGATTCCCCCTCCCAGTCCCCCAGGCTCCAGTGCTGTGTCCCTGCTGCTTTCTCTCAGGCTTTTCTCCTGGTAGCACCCAGCCACGTGTGATTTACTTTGATCTTGGCACCAAGTCCGGACTGCTGGAAAGCAATCACCCAAATTCTGGTAAGTGCTGTGCTTCCCCCTCCCAGGAGGGCCAGATTCCCAGCACAGCAGGGCAGGATCGATTGGAAAGCATCCACAGCAGGGCAGGAGGCAGCTCCCATCGGCCACACTCCGCTCCCTGCCAGTCCTGATGCTGCCCACCCCGACAGGCTGGCAGGGAAAGGTGATCCTGGGAGGTGAAATCCTGCCCCAAGCCTCCAGGAACGGAGGGTCCCCCCCCTCCCCCCACCCCATGCACACACACACATGGAGTGCCCTCCCCAGGCCCCCCTGGGGTGTTCCAGCACTGTCCCCCATGGGGGGCTTGTGGCTGCATCAGCCTTGAGAAGTGTCTGCAGCAGCATCTCCACCTCCAGCTGGGAGGTGACCCTGCCCCAGAGCCCAGGGCAGTGGCACTGAGACCTACAGAGCCCATGGCAGGAGGGTCACAGCACAGTGCATGGCCACCCTCACCCCCCTCCACCAGCACCCAGCACCCTCAGCCCCACCCAGCAGGGACCCTGCATTGCCAGGGGGGCAAGGAAGGCTCTGCCCACGCAGGAGGTGGCTTTGCATGGCTCTCCCACCCCACAGAGGTCCCTGCCAGCTCCTGTTCTGCCTCCTTGCGTGGTCCAGCTCCACTATCAGCACAGATAAGACCTCAGCAGCAGGGCAGTGCCAGTTCCCTGGGGGTTACCAGTCTGTCCCCACAGCCACCTCTTCCCAAAGCTGTGGGGGCAGCTGGGGGCAGGGCTCCTCACTCCTCACCCCATGGAAAGTCTGGGGATTTCCAGGCTGGAGGGAAAAACAGGAACCAGCTCCGTGTGACAGCAGCCAGGCTCCCCCCCAAGCTCCTTCTGCCACAGCCAGAGCTGCTCCACGGCAGGCACAAGAGCAAAGCCTGCAGGATCACTGCCCTAAAACTCTCATCTCTGACCCCATTTCCTGGGCACTGGGTGCCCCTCAAAGAGCCAGCTGTCTGGGCAGGGCTCTTTCAGGGGAAGCCAAAGCCATTTCCCAAAGCCATCCCTCCCCTGCAAGGGCCAGAGCAGCAGCACCCAGCTCAGCCATGGCCCCAGCACACCACGTTTGTCCTCCTCACATCCCACCAGGGCAGGCACAGGGCAGCCCCCACTGCCCCCAGTCCCACCAGGGCAGGCACAGGGCAGCCCCCACTGGCCCCAGTCCCACCAGGGCAGGCACAGGGCACCCCCCCCAGTCCCACCAGCCCAGCCCAGCATCACTTCATTCTCTCCTCAGGGAGTTCCTCTCCAATTCTGCCTGCAGGGAGGTGCAGGGCAGGCAGGGCCACTGTGAAGATGACATCCTACATGCCAAGGGTAGGGAGAGGCCCCTGCCTGCTCCCAGCTCTGGGATTGCAGCCTCATGGCTTTGAGTGGTTGGGAAACACCCAACTCATGTCCTAGCAGCAACAGCTTCAACAGAACTTGTGCTGGGGTCCTCTCCAGGGAGCTCACTGAGAGGAGATTGGAGCCAGGTTGGTCTCTTCTCCTTCTCCCTAAGCTCAGGTGGTAGAAGGAGAGGAAATGACCTGAAATTGTGCCAGGGGGGGAGGGTGAAAAATGTTGCACCGGCGAGGCCTAGTTTCGCCTGTTTTTTACTCTGCTTCCGGTAACATATATGTGGCTATATATTGTGCATATATATTAGTCCCCCCGGTCTGTGATGGAGAGGTTAGACGGGAGGTTAATCACGTGCACCCCGTTCGAATAATATTATTTGCGTGTGGGTTTTAATCACAGTTCGGTAAGTTTCCAACGGAGAACCATGAGGATGATTAGGGGACTTGAGCAACTCCCCTGTGAAGAGAGCCTGAGAGCCCTGGGGCTGTTTAGTCTGGAGAAGAGAAGAC
>NW_026539281.1:29561-62561 GCF_027791375.1 Indicator indicator | reverse complement strand
TATCCAAATCCTGACTTGTAAAGGGTACCTTAATCCAGACTGGGTCACCCTCTGGCCCTACTGCTTGTCGCAGAGGGGCCTGAATGGGTAGCTGGGGAGCCAGGGCAGTCGCTTGTTGTCTTTGGGTCCTTCTTGCCACTGAGCTTCCCAGAGCCTGGGTTGTGGAGCTAACTGCAGTGTCACTATCAGAATCACTGCTGTTACCAGGACCCTCTGTGTTATCTCCCGGACCTGCTGTCACTACCCCTTGCAGTTTTCCTTGGGGGTGATAAAACTCAGGCAGGTCTTTTGGTTCCTCAAGTTTAAGGCATCTCTGCCCTATGCTACATGCAGAACAACACCTTTTCAAACGTACCTGCCTCTTGTTCTTAGCCTTATTTTCCTTCTCAAGGGCCAAAACTAATGGATCTAAGGGAGCTCTTATACCACAGTCCCTTTGAAGCTCAGGATGTTCTCGGAGATAGAAAAACATGTCAGCATATATTGACTCTTCCCATTTTTCTTTTCCTCTTAAAAACAACATCAATTGCAATAAAGTGTTATACTTTAGGCTCCCATTTACAGGCCATTTTTCTCCATCACCTAACTTATATAATGGCCACCACCGGGTACAAAATTTAATTAGGGTCTGTTGTTTTGTTGACCCTCCTGGAGGGCCTCCAATTTCATTCCAGTGGGCAAGTATACAACCAAGTAGGGTATGTTTTGGGATCTCACTACTTTGTCTCCCCCCCATTCTACACATTACAGCACAGTACTGGCTTTTTGCAACACACAACAAATACAATTATGACAAAATGACCGGTCCCAAACATACAATTATTGGCCACACTCCCATTCGCTCATTCGCTTTGTCCCTCTCTGGCCGTCCTCCTCGCGGAGAAACGGAACCGCAGACTGGGACTCCCTCTCGCTTCGTAGATTTTCTACGTCTCAGTCACACACACTCAACCACACACTCAAATTATAAACAGTGTTTATAATACTTTAAGTCCTTTAGGAACCCCCCTGGTCCCAACCTGCACACTTAAAATATAAACAATATTTTAAGTCCCCTTAGGAATCCCCCTGGTTCCAACGGGTACACTTAAAATATAAACAATATTTTAAGTCCCTTTAGGAACCCCCCTGGTTCCAACCTGTATACTTAAAATATAAACAATATGTTAAGTCCCTTTGGACCCCCCTGGTCCAACCTAAGAGCTCTTTTCCCTAGGGGTGGCGATAAATGCTCCTCTCCCGTGCAGGGCGTCCCTCTGCGGCTTATGGATACAACCCCTCCTCTTTTAATAAAAGCATACCTTCTCTCCGTCAGCAGTCTTGTCTGTTCCTGCGGTGATCTGGTGAGTAGAGGAGCTCTCCTTGAGAATCTCTCGGGGGCGCCCTGAGAGGTCCTGTTCCTCAGCAGGTCTCGCAGCCAAACAGAGTTGTCCTGCGCGGTCGCCAAAATGATTTAGAGAAGGACAGGAAACTTAGTAAGTTTCTTGTATTATGCCTTTATCACAGCGCTGGACACAGGTAGGATCTCTCCAAAAGACCTGTGTATCGAAAGAGAGTTCAGTACAAACTTATATAGTCCATGCTTCTTATCTTATTCGGAAATATATCAATGTAAAAATATCAATGTGAAAATAACAGAGGGATGTTGAGGTTTACACAGGCAACTCCGTTTCCTCCTGTCTATACAAAGGTTATCTATCTAAAGATGACAGGGGATGGCAATATTTCACAGAAAGTCACAGGTTATACAGGGGATGGAAGTCCTGGTTCCTGTTTGTTGGGCTTTTCCTTCTTTTCTTCAATCACCAATTCTATATCACTTGTAATATAGTGTTAATAAATATTTGTTAAACCTTTTTAAATATCTCCGCTGCTTATTTTCGGCGAGAATTTACACTTCATAACAACCCCTCTTCTGGTCTTGCTTGTATCCAAGCAGCATTTTCTCTTCCAGACTGTGTGACTGAATTTACGCCACTGCCTCTGAGCCCAGAAGCACCAAAGGCCATCTGCTGCACGTACAAAAGGACTTAGTTCCATGGCTGTTGTGTGCACATGGTAAGGTCTGGTTAGCGGGGACCAGAAGCTCCTGGAAAGCTCTTGCTAGAGCAGGCCTATCCTGAAGGCCTGCAGTCCCTGGGGAGGACCCATACTGGAGGAGAAGAAAAGCAGGAGGTGGAAGGAGCAGCTAAGGCAAAATGCTATGTACTGCTCATAACCCCCCATTGCCCAGCTTGGGGCTTGGAAGAGGCAGAGGATTTGGGAATGGAGGCGTGAAGTTGAGCCTGGGAAGAATAAGGAGGGATGGGAGGAAAATGCTTTTGCCTTCTCTTTGTTTCTCACAATCAAATCTGTTTCAACTGGCAACCATCTAAATTAACTTTCTCAAGTCCCACCTGTTTTGCCCATGGTGATAACCAGACAATGGTCTCCCTGTTCTTATCTCAAGAGCTTTCATCTCACCTTGCTTTCTTCTCCTCTCATGTCTCTTATTGAAGGAGAGGCATGAGACAGTGCCCGGGTGGGAAACCCACCACAAGTTACAAGTCTGGATGAGAGGGGCTTTGGGGAATAAGGAACAGATAAAATGAGAAATTAAAAGAGAGCTTTTGGGTAGGACTCTTTGGGGCTCTTCATCCTGGAAAAGAGAAAACTGAGAGGGGAGCTTACAAATGCTTCTAAATCTCTGAAGGGTGGAGATCATGAGGATGGGGCAGGGCTCTTTTCAGTGGTGGCCAGTCACACAACAAAGGGTAATGGGTACAGAGTAGAACAACAATCTGAGGGGTGGGTGTTAAGTGGAGGGGGCCAGGCTCTTTTCAGTGGTTCACAGTGATAAGGAACAATGGGTTCAGACTTGAACATAGAAGATTGCACCTCAACATGAGGAGAAACTTCTTTACAGTGAGGGTGATGGAGCACTGGAACAGGCTGCCATGGGGGGGTTATAGAGTCTCCTTCTCTGGAGACTTTCAAAACCCATCTGGATGCATTCCTGTGTGGACTCCCATAAGTGATCCTGCTCTGGCCGCGGGGTTGGACTTGTTGAACTCTTGAGGTCCCTTCCAGCCACTGATATACTGTGAGACTGTGAACTTTAGGAGAAGCTTCTTTACTTTGTGGGTAGTGGAGCACTGGAGCGGGTTGCCCAAAGACGTTGTGAAGTCTTCTTGTCTGAGAGATTCCAGACCTGCTTGGACATGTTCCTGTGCACCCTGATCCAGGTGTACCTGTGTTAGCAGGGGGGGTGGAGTAGATGATCTCCAGAGGTCCCTTCCAAGCCCTACCATTCTGTGATTCTATGAAAGCAATGCTCAGCTGGAGTTGGAGCTAGAAAGGTGTTGGAAGGCAAGAGGAGGAGTTTCCAGATGTGCCTTGACAGGAAAACAAATGCTGAGGAGGTTTGTAAGTCCAGCAGATACTGTGCAGCAGACCTGGTGAGCCAGGAGGTGGCAAAGTCTGGGGCAGGCAGGGCTTGCTTTGCCTTATATGTGCCTGGTAGCTCTGCCCTCAGGGAGGGAAGCAGCAGGAGCAGAGGGAGACACAATCAGAGCACCCCTGGCATTTGTGCATATTAGAGCTGAGGAAGTTGGATGGGAAGAAGCCAAGGGTGGTAGTGCTGAAGGAAGTGTTTGAGGCCTTCACCAGCTCTCTCTCTCTTTTGTCCTTGGAAGGTGATGGTGAGCCCAGGAGGTCCTGATGCCTGCAAAAACGCAAATGGCACAGGACTCTTCAAGAAGGGCAGGAAGGGGGAGCTGAGGAACCACAGTGCCTGGGAAGGTGATGGAAGAAATCCCTCTGGTAGTCTTTTTGAACTATGTAAAGGACAAGAAGGTGGTTGGGAACAATCAGCATGAAAGCAACAAGGGCAAGTCCCACCTGACCAACGGGACTGACTTCTCTGAGGCCATAAGTGCTTAGGCATGGGAGGGCAGTGGGTGCTGAGTACCTGAAGTTGAGCAAGACCTTCAGTACAAGTTCCCACAGTCTCCTCAGGTCTAAGGAAGCCATTGAGCAACAGGATGATCTGATGATGATCTAGTAGCCATCACAAAAATGTGGTGGGACTGAAGGGCTAAGGAGTCCAAGAAGGCTGGACACTGCTCAGGAGGGCCCTCTCAAAAACACAGGAACAGGCCATCCCCATGTGCTAACAGCTGAGTTGGTGGGGAAGGGGCCTGGCTGAACAGAGAGGTTCGGTTGGAACTCAAGGAAAAAAGATGAGTTGATGGTTGGGGGAAGAAAGGGCAGGACACTCAGGAGTACTACAAAGGTGTTATGGGGCTATGCAGGGACAAAATTCAAAGAGCCAAAGGCCAAGTGGAAATCAATCTGGCTTCAGCTGTTCCAGAGTACAGGAAATGCTTCTGCAAAACACATCAGCAATAAAAGGAGGGCTGAGGAGAATCTCTGTCCTTTGTTGGATGTGGTGGGGGGAACATGGTCGAGGATGAGGAAAAGGTAGAGGGACTCAACACCTTCTCTGCCTCAGTCTTTGACAGTCAGACCAATTGTCTGCTTGGATACCCACAGCCCTGAACTGGAACATAGGGAAGGGGAGCATAATGAAGCCCCCACAGTCCAGGAGGAGGTGGTTGGTGACCTATTTCACCACTTAGACACACACAAGTCTATGGGGCCAGATGGCAAACACCCAAGGGTACTGAGGGAGCCACTTCCCATCATTAACCAGCAGTCCTGGCTAACTGGATAGGTCCCCAGCTGACTGGAGACTGGCAGGCATGGCACCCATCACAAGTGGTCTTCCCAGGGCTCAGTATAGAGCCAGTACTCTTTAATATTTTATTCAATGATCTGGAGGAGGCCTTTTCCAACCAAATCAATTCTATGACTCTGTAATTCTATGGTTTGATGAATTTCAGATAATCCCATCCACCTTCAGAGCATACTGAGCTAACTGGTTCCAGGAGAACCTTATCAAGGATGAAAGGTCAGAGATTCCTGGAATACTGGTCAGGCATCCTGGAGGATTAACATTGTTTGGTAAAGTCAGCAAAGTCCCCCAGACTGGTGCCCTGATGTTGAACTTACCTCATGATAATGCATTTTATTGGAAAAAACCACACCTCCTACTAGGGCAGCCCACTGCCTTGTGAATCCTGCCTGAGGCAAGAGCTAGGATTTGTCTTTCTGTCTTTTGCTTTCTTCTATGAAGGCACATTGCTGGCTCACTGTGAACTTGTCCCCCAACACTCCCAGCCCCTTCTCCTTGGAGCTGCTTCCCAGCAGGTCCCCCCTCCCCTGTCCTGGTGCCTGGGGTTGTTCCTTCCCAGGGGCAGGACCCTGCACTCACCCTTGTTGAGCTTCTGGAGGTTCCTCTGCCCAGCTCTCATCCTGTCCAGCTCTGTCTGCATGGCAGCACAGCCTGACAGGTGTCAGCCACTTTGGTGTCATCAGCAAACTGGCTGAGGGTGCACTCTTCATCCAAGTCGTTGATGAAGATGTAAAACAAGACTGGACCCAGCACTGACCCCTGGGGAATGCCACTGACCACAGGCTTCCAGCTAGACCCTGCCCCACGGATCACAACCCTCTGAGCTCTGTTCTTCAGGCAGTTCTTACCCACCTCACTGTCCACTCCTCTGACCACACTTCCTAAGCTTATCTGTGAGGATGTTATGAGATGCAGTGTCAGAAGGTCTGCGGAAGTCAAGGTGGACACCGTGACTGTTCTCCCCTCATCTACTGAACTGGCACCCTGTCAGGGAAGGCTATCAGACTGGTCTAGCACGAGTTCTTCTTGGTGAACCTGTGCTGACTACTCCTGATACTACTCTTCTCCTCATGGTGAGAGATGACCTCCAGAATGAACCGCTCCATGCCCTTTGGAAGGATGGAGGTGAGGGTGAGTGGCTATATTTTCCTGGGTCCTCCTTCTTGCCCTTTATGAAGTCTGGAGTGACATTGACCATCTCAATAGGGGATCCAACCATCTCAGAAGTGGGAGGACAAAACATGATGCCCTCAGAAGTGGATCCGGAGGGGGAAGAAATCAAATATCAGAGTATCACTTCAAAAGTGATCCACATCCTGTAGTCTGTGATGAGTTCCTGCTGAGGGTCTGAAGTCTTATAGAAAGCCCATGCAGAGAGCTCAAGTTGTTTGGGGAAAGGAAAAGCGTTTGCAGAGCATAAGGGAGGGAAAAGGGGAAAGCAGGAGCAGAGTGAGTGGTGTCAAAAGGAAGAAGGCACAAACACTGCCAGTGGCAGTGTCAGGAGCATCAGGCCAGGCTGTGGGAAGTCACCACGAGCTAGCTAGGTGAAGCAGAGTGGCGCAGCGGAAGCGTGCTGGGCCCATAACCCAGAGGTCGATGGATCGAAACCATCCTCTGCTAACAACTTCAGCTTTTGTCTTCCCTTTCACAGCCTCTGCCCCAAGCTTGTATCTTCCGTCAGAGGCGTTCCCAGCGCTGCAGTGCTCCTGCTTGCTGGGTGACCGTGCCTCCCCCTTCTCTCTGCTTCTGTCACCTTCCTTTCTGTTTGGCTTCCTAGGAGCCAAAGCTCTCAAAGTGACCCTCAGCAGGGCAGACAGGTCAGTGGGGAACACAGTGTGGAGGCCAGCATGGAAGACCTCCCAACCAGGCCACGGATGTTCTGAGCTCTCCCTTCTCAGCAGGCAGCTCAGTCCCCAACTTCTCAGCCACAAGCAATGACCTCCAGGAACTTGCGGATGGAAGGGAGGACAAGGCTAGTGCTACTCTGGGAAACGCCAGTGTGATTAGTTTAACCATCTGGGGATTTTCTCCATCCAATCTGTTTGCTGTGATGCCCACCCGTGGGTCCAGCCGGAAGCAGGGTTGAGCAAGTCTTTCCAATGAGCACTGCATTGGCTGTATGTGACTAGGTGTTGGTAATGGGGGTGTATGTGGGGAGGAGGGGGTGCTGTAGGGAGACCTGAGAGAAGAGCTAGCCTGTGCTAGACACAATCGGTTCCACCTCTACAGTGTGTCCACTGAGCCATCAGCAAAGTTGATAGCCCTTCTGCAAAACTGTATTCCAGAAAGGCTAGAAAATGCCAGGTAGAGAGAGGAGGGGAAAAAAAGGGTCAGAAAGAGCAGAGGGAAAATGCATCTTTCCTGTGCAGCTTTGGGTGGGTGGAATAGCCTGGAGTGAAGATGAGACTCGGCAAGAGGATGGTGTTTTGTGTTTGTCTTTTTGTTTTTCACTATGTGAATCTATTTCAATTTGCCATAAATTACCCTCCCCCCGAGCTGATTCTTTTCTGCCTAAAGCAATTTCTGCTAAGCCACCTCCTTGTGTTTGTCTTGAGCCATGAGTTACTGATCAGCTTTGAGTGGCCTGCAGCCCACTGAAGGTGGCGCAAGAAGTGAGCAGCTGGATGGGTGTTTGCCTGAGCTCCCAGCACCACAGGTCCATGCAGAGAGCAGCACATCCACTTGTGTTACTGCCTGTATTGTCCAGTGTGATGCTCAAACCCTGCACAATCCCTGATGCCGACGTGCCCTAGCTGGTGGGAAACTTGCTATCAAGGTCTCAGGTGTACCAAGCACACACTTGCAGTAGGAAGCTTGTGTGTGGAGCTGGTGGCAGCAGGAGGCAGGCCAGGTTGCAAGGCAAAAAACAAATCAGCAGAGGCGTTGGTGGTATAGTGGTGAGCATAGCTGCCTTCCAAGCAGTTGACCCGGGTTCGATTCCCGGCCAACGCAGCTGCTGTTTTCTCAAGCCGGGATTCCCACTTTTTTGTCTCCTGCTCCAGACTCTCATGCCGTTTCCTCCAGCGAGTCCAGCCCCACCAGTCAGAATACAAGCCAAGAGCAGCTGCTTGGCAGGCAGGCAGCGCTGCTGCTGGCCGGGAAACCCTTGCTCCTACTGGTGCCAGCAGCAGCCCTGGTTCCACAGAGCTTCTGCAAGCCTCTCTGTGCCCCTGGACTCCAGCATCTCTGCATGGAACTGGCTGCAGGTGCTGAGTTCTGCAAGCACAGTGGCAGGTTTTGTAATGTCCATTGTACAACCCAGGACTGGTGTCCCAGCAAAGGGACGAGATGTCCTCCCTTGGAGAGAAGCAACAAACTTTGCTCTGCTTTGCTGGGCAGGCTCTCTTCATCCCTAGTTTTCCTCATTTTCTCTCCCAGGGATTCCAGGTAAGAGTGCTGGTGAGAAATGATAATAGAGCATCAGCTGTTTAGGGCCCTGGACACTCCACTAAGACCAGGCTATTCCTCCTGCAAAGGTGGCTTCAGAATGGGCTTTGCATTTGGGTGTACCAGAGACAGAGGAGAGGATATTTAAGTCTGCCCAGAGCTGGACCTGCTGCTGGTTGCACCTAGCAAGAAAAGGCTATGGCAGGGTAAAGATGAAGATGGAGAATGCCAAGGCATATGCTGTGCTTCATGAGGCCACGCATGCCATCTGGGGACACGGTGGGAGGAGGCCTGTCCCCTGTATGATGTCTCCAAGTCACACTGGAGTGAATTTGCTCTCCATCCTTCTCCATCTTTTCCATCTCTCCGGGGCTGGCCGGTCGAATGTGGTGCTTCAGCCCCTTCAGAGGGGATGCTGGGGTGTGTAATGCCTGTGTTCAGAGCACAGTGTCACTGCCTCTGTAGCGATCGTCCCTGAGAAAAGGCTCAGTATGCACTGTTCCATGGTGTGAAAGCCTCTCTTTAGCTATCAAGACAACATATCTTGGGGACCTTGTGCCCCCAGCCCATATGCTGAGGAAGAGGGACCATGCACAAGAGCAAACTGAAGGCCACAGAAAGAAGGTCATATTCTGGGGTGTAAGGAAGCCATTTGCAGGTAGGAATGAGGAACAGAAGGAACTTCCTCACACTTACTGGTCTCTGCCACAGCTTGGGTTTTCCAACCTTGAGCCCAGGGAACAAAGGCAGATCCATAAGGAGAAAGAGTAGAGCAAACATTCAGGCCAGTGTCTTTTAAGTGATCACTCCTTGGGATATCCATAATCGTGCCCCTAGGCCTTTACGCTTCTTCTAACCAAGAGTCTTGTCTCAGCTTGGGAAGTGGAGAACCTGCTAGGAAGCAGCAAATCAGCACGTAGCGGGGTGACCACGGATATGCCCACATTCTTCCCTGGAAGTAGTCCACAGCTGAAATGACTTGTTTTGCTCAGCAAGCTCACTGCAGAGGCCTTCATGACCTGGCTTTGAGGAGAGGCACAGGGCAGGGAGCTAAAAGCTCACAGCCCTTTTTGCTGGATCAGGCACGGGGTGGCCCAATCCATGCATTTCCAATTATGGAGGGACATTGGATCAGTCTCCCACAGCACCAGGGAGTCATTGTGGTGTAGGAGAGTCTGGAAAAACCCCGGACTCCTTACTCATCCTGCTGTGAGCCTCAGTGGATGCTCAGCGTCCTGGCCTCAGGCATGCTTGGGGCACCACAGCTCCTAGGCTCAGCACTCTAGAAGTGCTGCTTTCCTCTAGGCTGCTTCTGCACATTAGCAGCATTCCCAAAACTGCTGCTGCTGCTCCTCTTGCCTTTTGGTGGGTGCTCAGGGGGCCATGAGACTCAGTGAAGTCTCTGTCTTGGTTCCTTGCACAGGCTGCAAAAATGTCTCCCTGGAAGCCTCGCTGTCAGTGTGCTTGCAAGGGCCTTGCTTTTCCCTTCTCCCCACTTCTCCTGCCCATCACCCTGGGTGGGCATTTTCTCTTTGAGCACTACAGATGATGCCTCTGCAGGTGGTGGAGGGAAATCCAGGAGGAGGGGGCACCTTGCTGCATTGCAGGACAAAGAGGAGCTGCTCTCCTGTTGAGATCATGAAGGCTGCAAGCCCACCTGGACATCCAGCTTCCACGGGGCTTCCCACTGCTACACTCCCCGCCAAGGCTCCTGCCTCGTTCTTCCTCCTGGCACAACCAAACCCTCCTCTGGGGAAGGGATCAAGGGCAATGGAGTCATAGAGCTGCAGCAGGTCAGCCAAAAGAGAGCTGCCCCCTGTAGTTGGCAGGATTCAAACTTGCACAGGGAAACCCCAATGGATTTCTAGTCCATCACCTTCAGCACTCAGTCACAACCACCTGTGCCAGGCCCCTGCCTGGTGGGCACTGCCCAGGAAATGTCCCTGCAGAAGAAGGAATCAGGCACACAGTGGCATTGGTGGGGCTCCTTTAAGGGCACCTGGCATGCAGACGTGAGCATCTCTGGCAGAATGGGAGCCAGCAGGCTTTCCACTTGCTGCTGGGAACAGACTGGGCCAAGAGAGACGGCAGAGGCAAGAGCCTTCGCTCAGGGGAAGATGTGCACCACCTGCCCCAAAGCTGATGAACCTCAGAAAGGATTGCTGAGAGGTTTTGCTGCTGCAGCACTAAGGAGAGAAAAGCCTCACATGGAACACTAAGCAGTGATGCTGGATAGTGCTTTGTGTGGAGGAGGCCTTGCTTCACTGCTGAGCAGCTCAGCTGCTCCTTGCCTCCAAAACACCTGTGAGTAGCAAGGTGCATTACCAAAAGGAAAGGAGGCACAAATCTGACTCCCAAATGCCAGGACTCAGGCTGAGATTCAGGCTCACAAAGGCCAGTGGTCCTTGCACAACGCAGCTCAACACACCTCTCCTTTTCTTCCTGCCACCTCAGGAAGTGGTGTCACCCGGGCCCTCTTCAGAAGCCTGCTTCTGTCCTCAGCCAGAGAAACTGCTCAGGGCAGGTGGTGACAAGCCTCAGCTTCCTCAGCATACAGGGAAGATGTGCTGCACACAGGGGCAGAAGAAATGCGATCAGATCTCACATGGCTGCAGAGGTGAGCATCAGGTCTGGCCCAGAGAGATTTCTCAGCACCATGATCGCTACGCTAGAGACACACTCCATGCTCCTGAGGCTTTTTGGCCCTTCTCTTGCCTACTTACTTATTTATGGTGCTTTGATATCAGCTCAACGAGCTCTGTACACAGACATAGGAAGATCAGGACAGAAGCTGGTGCTGCTTACAGAGCACTTCCCAAGTGAGGGAGGAGGCGCACAATCCACCATGAGTCTCCATCTATGCTGCACAAAGTCTTTAATGAGAGGGAACTAACACAGAGGCACAGAACAGAAACCAAGAAACACTTCTGCAGGCTTCAGGGAGGCACAGAGAATGGCCCAATTCCCAAGGACAAGCTCCACACTAAGAGCTTGCCTTTCCCCGTTCTGCTCTACCTGCTGGCAAGCCCAGCCCCCAAGAGCAGTCCCTAACTCCAGCCCCCTCCCCACAGCAGCAGCAGCAGCAGCAGGTTCAGCAAAGCAGAGGAGAAGGAGCCCTTTCTCCAGGAGCTCAGAGCAAAGCAGAGACAGAGGAGGCACAGCCAGGCTGGCCATGCAGCGAGGGGCAGCAATGGGCACAGGTCCCTGCTGCCAGGTGGCATGAGGACACCCAGCCCATCTGCAGGCTGTGGCCATGCTGGTGCTGTGGAGTCCTGCTCTTCCTTCCCCTTCCAAAGGGGAGGATGAGGCAGCTTCAGCAGTTGAGATTGCAGCGGGGGACAGGCAGGCACAGCCCTGACCCCCCCAGACCAAAGGAGCTGCCAGAAGAGATGGGAACCCCCCCGGTGCTGAGCGAGCTGCCCACAGCAGCTGACAGAGAGGATCCCACGGCTGTGTTCTGAGGGAAAGAGGTGAGGATGGGGCCCGGCAGGGTCACCACCACCGGAGAAGCCTCGATGGCCACCGTGGAGTCGGCGCAGCGGGCGAAGCAGGGCTCACTGCAGCTGCTTGCCAGTGGGGTTGGGCCACAGGTGCCACAGGAGCGTGGAGGACAGGGCCTGAAGCAAGACATCTCTCGGTGAGGGAGGCAAAGCTGAAACACAGAGCGGAGAGGAAACGTGGATCTCAACACCACCTTGCTGCCATTCACCTCCATTTCTAGCTCCACGTCCAGGACGGGCCTGCAGCTGATCTTGTCAGCACACGCAACAGGTGCCACATCTGGCCTGCAGGCTGCATCTGAAGAACGAGGAGCAAAGAGGTGCCCAAGTGGCTGCTGATTCCACCAGGACCTCCTCCTGCATTCCCCAGAGCAACAGCACAGCTGAAGATTGACACAAAGCTCCCAGCACACATGGACTGGTGTCTCAGAAGTCATCATTTGGCCAGGGAACGTTCACAGTTTCATAGATTGCATTGGGTTGCAAAGGACCCTCAAGAGTCAGCTTGCCTAACCCCCCTGCAGTGAGCAGGGACACCACCATAGATCACCCAGGGCCATGTCTTCTGCTCATAGCACAAATTCTGGTGGGCAGAGCTCCCTGAGCCGAGCACATTGATCCCCTTCTGATCAAAAGAACCCCCCTCTTCCCAGACCTTCCCAGACACCACTATCAAAAGGGAGAGAGGTGACAGCCCTTCCACACTTCCAGTGCAGGGCCAAGCTAAGCCAGCCCAGGCATCAGCCTCAGCAGCCACCTTGGCAGCAGCTCAGCCCACAGCCAGGGATGGAGCAGGCTCAGGCTTACCTCGTTCCTCGTGGAAAGGGAGGCAAGAGAGGAGGATGCAGAGCCTGGAGCAGCTCAGGCTTTTATGCTGTGTCCCTGATGCCTGCAGGGCCACAAACATTCCTTGTGCATGAAGCATCTGAACACCTTGGAGCTGCTGCTGGTGGAGGCCCCGCTGCTGATTGAGCCCTTGCCTCTTTCATCTGAAATGGTTTGCTACTTCATACCACCTGGAGCTTTTGCTTCCACAATACTCCCAAGTCTTTCTGCTCTGAACTAGTCTCAATCCACTTATGGCCCAGCCTGATTTCATCTTTGGGATTGCCCTGACCCAGATGCAGGACCTTGGACCCACTTCACTTCATCATGTTTTCTCATGGCCACCTCTCTGGCCTGTCGAGGTGCCTCTGGTTGGCATTCCTTCCCTCTTGGAGTATCGACCACATCACTCCAGTGCTGTCATTGACAAATGTGCTGGTCATGCCCTGAATCCCATGTCCAAAGATGTTAAATCATACTAATCCTTATACAGACCCCTGAGGGACACCACTCGTTGATGGGCTCTACATAGACATCAAGGCACTGACTTCAGCTTTGACTGAAACCATTCAGGCAGTTCTGCATAACTGGCAGCTGAAGATAGTTTGGGTCCTTACAGTAACATGGTGCCAGACTCTTTTCAGTGATGCCCAGTGATAGGACAAGGGGTACAAACTGGAACCCAGGACGTTCCACCTCAACATGAGGAGAAATTTCTTTGGGGTGAGGGTGCTGGAGCCCTGGTGCAGGCTGCCCAGAGAAGGTGTGGAGTCTCCTGCTCTGGGGAGCACCTGGATGTGTTCCTGTGGGGCCTGCCCTGGGTGACTCTGCTCTGGCAGGGGGGTTGGACTCAATGATCTCCAGAGGTCCCTTCTAACCCTTACCATTCTGAGATTCTGTAAATAGTTTTATTGAGTTTTTAAAGGTCCACCACAACATCCAACATCCTGAGAGCAAGATCCCTGCGGAGATGTTGAATTATTTTGCAACCCAAACTCCGCTTGGAGGTTCAGCAACTGTAATGGATCCCTCCAAGTACAGGGCTCCTGCCTTCATTCAGCTAGTGCAGAAATGCTAACCCTGTTCCCATAATGGTTCTTCTAGGGGACTGGAATATCTCTCTCCTGGGGAAAGGTGTGTTAGTAGTAAAGGGATTTTGGGAAGTTCCTTTATTCAGGGCTTGTTTCTTACCTGGGTAGGAAAAAGATTTCCTAAGGCCCATATACTGCCACATCAAGAATGACCATTTCTTTCTCTCATTGTGAGCTTGGTGACTTTCTCCCATTTTTAATATTTCCCCATCTGTAGGCAACAAGACAGACACCTCAAGCCAGCTCTCAGCTGTTTTCAGTCCAGGGATGCAGGCTAACAATGAGAGTCATCTCTCCCTGAAGGTCACTGTAAGCATACAGGAGATAAGAGACTGACAGCTTGAGAGTTGTGCCAAAGCTCAACGGCAAGGAAGGGGCATTGTGGACTGGAGGGAAGCCACTTCTGGGCGAGAGTGAGATGCATAAGGGCCCTGCACTACCCAGGCTCTTCCACAAGTCCAGCAGACAAGGGCAGCTTCATAACAACAAAGAGTAGAACAGAGGCTCAGGCAGGTGTCTTTCAAGTGCCCTCTCCATGGGATTTCCCTTGCCAAGTTCCTTGATGAACTCTTCAGGCTCTTTTGCTTCTTCCAACACCAGATGTGTGGCATCAGCTTGGAAAGTGGAGAACCACAGAGAAAAGAGCAAAGCAGCCTGTGGGAGAGTGATCAAAGAGCTGCCTTTTATGAGGTTTTGCTGCGACCCTGGGTGCCCTGTGCAGCTGGAAGGACTTTGGAGCTGAGTCCCAGAGCTGCAGCAGGGTGGCCAAAAGACAGCTGCCCCCCGTAGTTGGCAGGATTCGAACCTGCACGGGGAAACCCCAATGGATTTCTAGTCCATCGCCTTCACCACTCGGCCACAACTACCGGTGCCAGGCTCCTGCCTGGTGGGCACTGCCCAGGAGATGGGCCCTGCTCCCAGCCACTTCCAGGGCCCAAGGATATGTGAGTGTTCAGTTTGCCCAGATGATCTCTGACCCAGTCCTCATCAACCAAGAGGTCAAGACTGCACCATCTCCTGATGCAGAACAATGCAGCCCTCTATGCATGTGCTCAGCACAAGGAGTCTGTTGTAGGCTGGAGGGAAGCCCTTTGCAGGTAGAAGTGTTTGCCACAAGGACCTTGCCTACATTCACCAGGCTCTACCATGGATCAGGTTTTGTGATCAGAGATGCCCCTGTCCCTCTCTGAAAGAGGCCCACACCCAGATTGACCTGGTTTGCTCAGAAAGTTGAACCCAGACACCTGGGTGGCCTGGTCTAGGGGAGAGGCACAGACAAAAGCTCATGGCCCTTTTTTCCTGGGACAGGGATGGGATGGCCCAGTCCATGCGCTTCCAATTACAGAGGGACATCAGATCAGTCTCCCAGAGCATGTGAGAGTTATTGCGACATGGAAGAGTTGGGAAAACCCTGAAGGCCAGGCAAACATGCTCAGGTAGGGAAGGGAGAAGATGATGGAAAAGAGTAAGTCAGCATGTGGGAGGGTGATCAAAGAGCTGCCTGTGTCCTTCCCTGGCAGAGACCCACCCCCAAACTGCCCTGTTTGGATCAGCAAGGTCAGCCCAGAGTCCAGAGGCCAGAGGCACAGGGCAGGCAGCCAAAAGCTCCTGGCTCTTTTTGCTGGGTCAAGGATGAGCTTCATTATGGAAGTTCCCATTTCAAAGGGACATCAAATCAATCTCCCAGAGCACCTGGGAGTCATCATGATGTGGAAGAGTCGGGAAAAACCCTGAGCTGCAGGCAAACATTGAGTGTCACTGCTGCTGTGGACTTCAATGGCCGTGATGGCCTGGCCTCAAGCGTGCCAGGGATACCAGAGCTCACAGCCTCATTCCTGCCACAATGCTACTTTCTTCCAGGGCATTTCCACACGTGTCAGCCCCATTCCTGAAGCACCTGGGGCTGCTCTGCCGCCTTATGCTGCTGCTGTCTAGCCACGGCACTGCCTTCTCGTGGCTGCCTCAGTGCTCTCCTGAAGAATGAAGATTAGAAGGAGTTCTGGAAATCCTTTAGGACAACAACTTCCAGCTCTGAGCAGACCAAACTTCCCAGGTACCTCAGGAA
This sequence comes from Indicator indicator, assembly GCF_027791375.1. Classification (NCBI taxonomy): domain Eukaryota; kingdom Metazoa; phylum Chordata; class Aves; order Piciformes; family Indicatoridae; genus Indicator; species Indicator indicator. The sequence continues at coordinate 46,958 of NW_026539281.1, read as the reverse complement.
GCCCTGGGCCTTGCCATGTCTGGTTATGAACACTGCTACTGATAGAGATGTCACTGCACCGGTAGTTGTGGCTGAGTGGTGAAGGTGATGGACTAGAAATCCATTGGGGTTTTCCAATGCAGGTTCGAATCCTGCCAACTACGGGGGGCAGCTGTCTTTTGGCCACCCTGCTGCAGCTCTGGGACTCAGCTCCAAAGTCCCTCCAGCTGCACAGGGCACCCAGGGTAGCAGCAAAACCTCATAAAAGGCAGCTCTTTGATCACTCTCCCACAGGCTGCTTTGCTCTTTTCTCTGTGGTTCTCCACTTTCCAAGCTGATGCCACACATCTGGTTGGAAGAAGCAAAAGAGCCTGAAGAGTTCATCAAGGAACTTGGCAAGGGAAATCCCATGGAGAGGGCACTTGAAAGACACCTGCCTGAGCCTCTGTTCTACTCTTTGTTGTTATGAAGCTGCCCTTGTCTGCTGGACTTGTGGAAGAGCCTGGGTAGTGCAGGGCCCTTATGCATCTCACTCTCGCCCAGAAGTGGCTTCCCTCCAGTCCACAATGCCCCTTCCTTGCCGTTGAGCTTTGGCACAACTCTCAAGCTGTCAGTCTCTTATCTCCTGTATGCTTACAGTGACCCTCAGGGAGAGATGACTCTCATTGTTAGCCTGCATCCCTGGACTGAAAACAGCTGAGAGCTGGCTTGAGGTGTCTGTCTTGTTGCCTACAGATGGGGAAATATTAAAAATGGGAGAAAGTCACCAAGCTCACAATGAGAGAAAGAAATGGTCATTCTTGATGTGGCAGTATATGGGCCTTAGGAAATCTTTTTCCTACCCAGGTAAGAAACAAGCCCTGAATAAAGGAACTTCCCAAAATCCCTTTACTACTAACACACCTTTCCCCAGGAGAGAGATATTCCAGTCCCCTAGAAGAACCATTATGGGAACAGGGTTAGCATTTCTGCACTAGCTGAATGAAGGCAGGAGCCCTGTACTTGGAGGGATCCATTACAGTTGCTGAACCTCCAAGCGGAGTTTGGGTTGCAAAATAATTCAACATCTCCGCAGGGATCTTGCTCTCAGGATGTTGGATGTTGTGGTGGACCTTTAAAAACTCAATAAAACTATTTACAGAATCTCAGAATGGTAAGGGTTAGAAGGGACCTCTGGAGATCATTGAGTCCAACCCCCCTGCCAGAGCAGAGTCACCCAGGGCAGGCCCCACAGGAACACATCCAGGTGCTCCCCAGAGCAGGAGACTCCACACCTTCTCTGGGCAGCCTGCACCAGGGCTCCAGCACCCTCACCCCAAAGAAATTTCTCCTCATGTTGAGGTGGAACGTCCTGGGTTCCAGTTTGTACCCCTTGTCCTATCACTGGGCATCACTGAAAAGAGTCTGGCACCATGTTACTGTAAGGACCCAAACTATCTTCAGCTGCCAGTTATGCAGAACTGCCTGAATGGTTTCAGTCAAAGCTGAAGTCAGTGCCTTGATGTCTATGTAGAGCCCATCAACGAGTGGTGTCCCTCAGGGGTCTGTATAAGGATTAGTATGATCTTTGGACATGGGATTCAGGGCATGACCAGCACATTTGTCAATGACAGCACTGGAGTGATGTGGTCGATACTCCAAGAGGGAAGGAATGCCAACCAGAGGCACCTCGACAGGCCAGAGAGGTGGCCATGAGAAAACATGATGAAGTGAAGTGGGTCCAAGGTCCTGCATCTGGGTCAGGGCAATCCCAAAGATGAAATCAGGCTGGGCCATAAGTGGATTGAGACTAGTTCAGAGCAGAAAGACTTGGGAGTATTGTGGAAGCAAAAGCTCCAGGTGGTATGAAGTAGCAAACCATTTCAGATGAAAGAGGCAAGGGCTCAATCAGCAGCGGGGCCTCCACCAGCAGCAGCTCCAAGGTGTTCAGATGCTTCATGCACAAGGAATGTTTGTGGCCCTGCAGGCATCAGGGACACAGCATAAAAGCCTGAGCTGCTCCAGGCTCTGCATCCTCCTCTCTTGCCTCCCTTTCCACGAGGAACGAGGTAAGCCTGAGCCTGCTCCATCCCTGGCTGTGGGCTGAGCTGCTGCCAAGGTGGCTGCTGAGGCTGATGCCTGGGCTGGCTTAGCTTGGCCCTGCACTGGAAGTGTGGAAGGGCTGTCACCTCTCTCCCTTTTGATAGTGGTGTCTGGGAAGGTCTGGGAAGAGGGGGGTTCTTTTGATCAGAAGGGGATCAATGTGCTCGGCTCAGGGAGCTCTGCCCACCAGAATTTGTGCTATGAGCAGAAGACATGGCCCTGGGTGATCTATGGTGGTGTCCCTGCTCACTGCAGAGGGGTTAGGCAAGCTGACTCTTGAGGGTCCTTTGCAACCCAATGCAATCTATGAAACTGTGAACGTTCCCTGGCCAAATGATGACTTCTGAGACACCAGTCCATGTGTGCTGGGAGCTTTGTGTCAATCTTCAGCTGTGCTGTTGCTCTGGGGAATGCAGGAGGAGGTCCTGGTGGAATCAGCAGCCACTTGGGCACCTCTTTGCTCCTCGTTCTTCAGATGCAGCCTGCAGGCCAGATGTGGCACCTGTTGCGTGTGCTGACAAGATCAGCTGCAGGCCCGTCCTGGACGTGGAGCTAGAAATGGAGGTGAATGGCAGCAAGGTGGTGTTGAGATCCACGTTTCCTCTCCGCTCTGTGTTTCAGCTTTGCCTCCCTCACCGAGAGATGTCTTGCTTCAGGCCCTGTCCTCCACGCTCCTGTGGCACCTGTGGCCCAACCCCGCTGGCAAGCAGCTGCAGTGAGCCCTGCTTCGCCCGCTGCGCCGACTCCACGGTGGCCATCGAGGCTTCTCCGGTGGTGGTGACCCTGCCGGGCCCCATCCTCACCTCTTTCCCTCAGAACACAGCCGTGGGATCCTCTCTGTCAGCTGCTGTGGGCAGCTCGCTCAGCACCGGGGGGGTTCCCATCTCTTCTGGCAGCTCCTTTGGTCTGGGGGGGTCAGGGCTGTGCCTGCCTGTCCCCTGCTGCAATCTCAACTGCTGAAGCTGCCTCATCCTCCCCTTTGGAAGGGGAAGGAAGAGCAGGACTCCACAGCACCAGCATGGCCACAGCCTGCAGATGGGCTGGGTGTCCTCATGCCACCTGGCAGCAGGGACCTGTGCCCACTGCTGCCCCTCGCTGCATGGCCAGCCTGGCTGTGCCTCCTCTGGCTCTGCTTTGCTCTGAGCTCCTGGAGAAAGGGCTCCTTCTCCTCTGCTTTGCTGAACCTGCTGCTGCTGCTGCTGCTGTGGGGAGGGGGCTGGAGTTAGGGACTGCTCTTGGGGGCTGGGCTTGCCAGCAGGTAGAGCAGAACGGGGAAAGGCAAGCTCTTAGTGTGGAGCTTGTCCTTGGGAATTGGGCCATTCTCTGTGCCTCCCTGAAGCCTGCAGAAGTGTTTCTTGGTTTCTGTTCTGTGCCTCTGTGTTAGTTCCCTCTCATTAAAGACTTTGTGCAGCATAGATGGAGACTCATGGTGGATTGTGCGCCTCCTCCCTTAGTTAGCTGTCTGTTCTGTAAGGAAGAGCACAGGAAAGTTGTAGATGGAGCTCCCTGGATTTATCTCATCTGGAGATATAAGCAGCAGCCACTAGAAATCCAAAAAGCCTCAGTACAATGTCTGCATTCTTGTGACCCTGGCCTTCTGACGTTTCTAAGGTAAAGCAATATCCAGTATAGTTCCACCCCGGTCTATTGTCAATTCATCACCTCTTGTCTTATCGCTACAGGCCTTTGTAAATAGTCTCTCCCCAGTTCTCCTGGATCCCCTTCAGGTACTGGAAAGCTGCTCTATGGTCTCCCTGGAGCCTTCTCTCCTTCAGGCTGTACAGCCACAGCTCTTTCACACTGTTTTCATAGCAGAGGTACTCCAGTCCTGTAATAATTTTGGTGGCCCTCTTTTGGGCTCTCTCCATCAGGTCTATGTCCTTCCTGTGTTAAGGGCTCCCCAGCTTGACACAGCCCTGCAGGTGAAGTCTCCCTGGAGCAGAGCAGAGAGGATCCTCTCTCTCCATCTCTGGCCACACTACTTTGGATGAAGCCCAGGCTGCCATTGGCCCTCCCGGCTGCCAGTGCCCATTGCTGGCTCATGTCCAGCTTCTCCTCCACCAGCACCGATTGGGGTTTCCCTTTGCAGGTTTGAATCCTGCCAGCTATGGGGTGCATTTTCCTTTTGGCTTCCCTTCAGCTGACGATGCTGCAGGTTCCATAGGGTACCTGGTACCTAGGGAGACAGCAGCACTCCCTTACCTGCTGCATTTGTCCTTACATCCCCCTAAAATTCCTGGATGAAGGCAATTTGACAAGGTAGGCAGTTTGGGAGAACAGAGCAGAGCTAAGTATGAGCCATGAAAAGAGTTGCACTGTTCTTGGTTCTTGAACAGAATTTAAGAACCATATCTTCCCTGACATCCCAGGCAGGACAGCCACCACCAGCTGTCTCACACCTGAAACTGCAGCAGGTCATCTCCACAGACAGTTGCACAGCATGGGCCTCAGTGCTAACGAAGAAAGGAAGATACCTCCAGGGTCTGAGAATCTTGCCAATATTCACGTAGTGCACCCCTTTTTAGGTGTCATGAATGCAGACTATTCTCAAGGTCTCTGCCAGAATGCTGGGCACTCACCTCTGAGTTTCTGCAGTGGAATCCTCAGGGGTGTCTGATGCTTCCACCCAGGCAGACCTGGTAAGGAAAGTGGCTTCAGTATAGACAGAAGGCCCAAACAGATGTCCTGAGCCTTCTCTCAGAAATAAGGGAGGTACCTGCATGAGTTGTACCTGGATTGATGATCGTCAGGAGGGCAAGTTGCAGGAAACAGTTAAAAGGATTCAAAGGATTAGTTAAACAGAAACAGTTAAAAATATGGGAAGAGGGGAGTCTGGGACAAGCACATTGCTCCAGAGTCACGTCCCCAGTTATAGACAACACAGAAAATGAGCTGCCTTGGACCCTGGTAACCCACAAAACCATGGCTCAGCCAGAGTCTCCACCCTCCAGCCTTACAACCAGGGACAGATAGGAAGCAATAACAACTATGAACCACCCTGGCCAAGGTGCGCAAGGAGTAACTGTACCAGCAGCACACAATGGGCATGGCAAAGAGAAACGATGTGCCAGCAGTGGGTGACTCTCTGCTAGAGGGCATCAAGGTGCACACCTGTCAGCCTCACAGGGAGTGATGGGCACTGTGCTGCCTTCCAGGGGCTAAGGTTGGCAGTGGTGCTGAGCTCTGTTACTCTTTCATGTGGGCACAAATGACACCGCAACCTAAAACCTGGGCAGAATCAAAAAAGTAGTCTGGGGTAACAAGTGAAAAATGTTGGGGCCTAAGTCATCTTTACCTCTACTTTACCAGCTGGAGACATAGGGGCAGCCAGAAATGGGTGTATCACACATATCACGCTCTGGCTATGTGGCTGGCACCATGGGGGGTTTGGAGTTTCCAACAATGAGACATTCTTTGCTGGCCATTCCATTAGACAGGGTTGGAATCCATCTACCTAAGAGGGGCAAGAGGATCTTTGGCAAGCTGGCCAACTTAGTTAAACAGGCTTTAAACTGAAGAACTCATAGGCTGGGAGCCAAAATGGTAATACTCAAGCAACAAGGTGCCCCCCACTCTGGGATGTCCTCCAGCAGCTGCACACCCAACTGGAGCAAAGAGAAAGTCCCCATGCAGGGTTATGGGCAGCAGAAGGGGAAAGCAAAGCTCTTGCTCTTCCCACAGAAGGCCCGGTGCCAGGGTTCCAGGGAGGCATATTTCCTGCTCAGGGAGGGGGATACAGGATGGGCAAAAGGAAAAATGCTAAGCACTGGTGGTGCAGGGAGCACCAGACACGGCTGTGGGAGGTCCTATATACAGTAGTGGGGGGAGCAGAGTGGCGCAGCGGAAGCGTGCTGGGCCCATAACCCAGAGGTCGATGGATCGAAACCATCCTCTGCTAGCTGTACTTTTGCTCTGCTCCTCTCCCAGCAGTTTCAACCTGCCCTGCTCCTGCTTTCTCAGCACTTGTGGCCATGGCCCTCCTCTTCCCTCACACCATCTTCTCTGCCACTGACACCTTCTTTTCCTTTTGCCTTCTTAGCAGACACTGCTCCGAAAATCACCTTCAGCAAGGCAGATAAGTGGCTGTGGAGCACAGATACAGCTCCTTCTACAGCCACATGGATGTCCTGGGAACATTGGTGGTTCTCCCTTCCCATCAGGCAGCTCAGTCCCTAGATTCCCAGATGCAGGCAAGGACCTCCATGAATCTGCAGCTGGGAAGGACAGGGATGGTGCTATTCTGGGAATCAGCTTGACCATCTGGGAGTTTGCTGCATCCAAGTCTGTCTGTTGAGATGCCACTAACAGGTCCAGCTGGGAGTAGGGCCAAGCAGGTGTTCCCCAAGGGTCAGCTAAGAAGTCAGAAGGAGAAAAGATGAACCTAGGTCAGGGGCAAGGAAAGGTGCTCTTTTATTTCTCTTTCTCATTAGATGAATCTGTGTGCTGTGTTATACCCATCCTGGATGGGGCTGAAAGAACCCAGCCCCCAGGTGGACAAAAGAAACTTAATCCGGGGGGCAGACTTGGCTCCTCCCCTGCCAGAAGAAGCGGGGTCCCCTGACTCGAAAGTGGTCTATTCCACTCCCCCTTCCTGTCCAGCAAGCCTATGAAAAAGGCGGACAGCACGCTGCTTGCTCTCTCTCCTGTCTCGTCTGCTTGAAAGAACACTGCTGCTGCCACTCCTCCTGCACCGACCACGTGGCTGGGGCCTACTTTCTTCCCACTGAATCCACTGGCATCCAGGGGAATATAAGGCCATCCAGGCTTGGTTTTGTATATTTTCCCATTTACCCTCATCCCTCACCTCTGTGAACCCTCTCTGTTACTGATATATATACTTTTTTTCCTTTTTGTAAAAAAGAAAATCTACTTCTTCTACTTCCAAACCGATTTCAGAGTCTTTCTTTCATGAATTTACTTCCCCTCTCCCCTACCCTTTTTTTTTTTCTCTTTTCCTCTCTCTCCACCTTGCTGGGAGAAAGGGAGAGGGGCGGGGGAGGAATCTCAATCTGTTATCATTTGAGCTCCTGAACTCCAGTCAGAGCTCACACCACCACAATCTGTTTTAATTGGCCTCAGATTACTTTTCCCCAGGCAAATCCCATTTGCCCAGCCCAGCTTTTGCTAAGCCATGTCAGCTTGTTTATCCTGAGCCATGAGTTACTGATCCATCTTTCAGTGGCCTGCAACCCACTGAAGGTGGAGCAAGGAGTGAGCAGCTGAGTGGCTCACATCATCACAGCACCACACAGACCAAGGCACAGCCAGTGCACTGTGGGTACTGCACAGGGCACTGTGCAGTGCATGCACAGCTGGCAGAGGAAGGAGTAGCAGCAGCAGCCTCAGGAGGCCGAGCAGCTGAAGATGCTGCAGTTGGTTTGCAGTCTTATTGGGAGCCCTGGCTTCCAGTGCCCCTCCTAACAGGCTCTTTTCTCTTGGCTTCCTCCCCTTTGCCTTGCCCCTCTGGGCACTGTGCTCTCCAGACTGTGCTGGAGCTCTTGCTGCCGGGCAGACACACCACCACTAGTGGGCGGGCTGATGAGAAGAAAGATGGGTGGAGATTCTCTGGGCAGTTCCCCTTGCCCGCTCATCCCTGCAAAGCTCACATTCTGCAGGCCTCTCACACCAATGTCCTCTCCCTGGACATCCTTCACAGAAGGATTCATTCACAGAATCCTCTCTCCCTGCTGCCACTTTACCTCCCAAGAACCCTTCTGTGTGGAAGGCATTCCACGGAGTCAGAGAGTGCATCCTCCCGCTTCAATCAGCCTCACACCAGCTGATCAAGTTTTGCCCTTTTGGGACATAAAAAACCTTGTGAGCAGCCATTCCACAGCCTCTCTGCACCCCTGCTCCTGCCATTGGCACTATCAGGGTGATCACTTTTGTGCTTGGAGTCAGCCACACGGGACCTGTTCAATTATTTGCCATAGCTCTCACCCGCCAGCTGCTGCAGCAACCTCCTTGTAGGCACTGGGAGGCTCCTATCAGATCTCTGCTAAGCTTTCTCCCCGGCTCCAATCTCAGCAAGCCTTGGGTCCTCAGGTTCTGCTCACAAGGTCAGAGCCTGTGATGACTGAGGGAGATCATGAAGGAGCTAGGTTAGTTCAGCCTGGAGAAGGGAAGGTGAGGGGGCTTCTCTGGTGCGAAGGTGGCTCTCTAGCTCACCAAGAGCTGTCTTCAGTCAGAAAGACTTCAGGAATGTGGGACCTAGGAGTGGCCTGTGTGAGCCAACCTGGTGTGAGCTGCAGCTGCCAGATGCCAGGGAGCTCTTGGTGATCTCTGTCTGCCCACTGCAGCTGATAAAGAGGCACAAAGTGCAACCAGAAGTAAGGCTGGAGATTAGTAGCTGCTTAGAATGAGCTAGAAGGTGAGAAAGAGCAGAGGCAAAGCTTTACCCAGGCAGATGGAGAGGTTGTCCACCATGGGGGTGAAGGGGGCCAACAGCAGGAGGGAACACAATTGTGAACATGAAACCAGCAATCTGAGTGCCATGACTACTGTGTGAGGTGCTGAAGAGGCTGGAGCAAACTGTGTTCCAGGAGGTCCCATGGTGTAATGGTGAGCACTCTGGACTCTGAATCCAGCAATCTGAGTTCAAATCTCAGTGGGACCTGAAACTTTTGACTCTTCCCAGGCTGTGGTCAGCATGCTTTACTTTAACAGCTTTGCTGGTGGCTCAATCCTTCAATGTACTCCAATCTTACTTTCCTCTGTTCCCACCCATGGGAATGATGTCAGTGACCCCTCTTATGCCATGTGATCACCAAACCTCTGCAGCTTCCTTGAGCACTGGTCCCTGGCCTCTCTCTGCTCCATTTTGCTTGAGGGCTACTCCAGGTTGAGGAGACCCAGCAGTGGCTCAGACAATCACGCAACAACAGATCACACATCCAGCCCTAACTCAAAGCAGGATCCTTAGGAGAGGAGGCTGTTCTGGGACTTTTCTGTCTGGTCAGATGTTGGATAACTCCAAGGATGGAGATTCTACAACACTACCTGGAAAAATGTTTCCTATATTTGAAAACCCACAAAGTAAGAGAGGGTTCCAGGGCACTGAAATAACTTGTGTTGTGACCTCTCTCCCCTGCTTCTTGTTCCCACAGTTTCTTATATTTTCTATTTTGTGTCCCCATTTATTTTATTTCTCTGGTATCACTTCAAGCAACACAAATCACCATGAGTCTCCATCTATGCTGCACAAAGTCTTTAATGAGAGGGAACTAACACAGAGGCACAGAACAGAAACCAAGAAACACTTCTGCAGGCTTCAGGGAGGCACAGAGAATGGCCCAATTCCCAAGGACAAGCTCCACACTAAGAGCTTGCCTTTCCCCGTTCTGCTCTACCTGCTGGCAAGCCCAGCCCCCAAGAGCAGTCCCTAACTCCAGCCCCCTCCCCACAGCAGCAGCAGCAGCAGCAGGTTCAGCAAAGCAGAGGAGAAGGAGCCCTTTCTCCAGGAGCTCAGAGCAAAGCAGAGCCAGAGGAGGCACAGCCAGGCTGGCCATGCAGCGAGGGGCAGCAATGGGCACAGGTCCCTGCTGCCAGGTGGCATGAGGACACCCAGCCCATCTGCAGGCTGTGGCCATGCTGGTGCTGTGGAGTCCTGCTCTTCCTTCCCCTTCCAAAGGGGAGGATGAGGCAGCTTCAGCAGTTGAGATTGCAGCGGGGGACAGGCAGGCACAGCCCTGACCCCCCCAGACCAAAGGAGCTGCCAGAAGAGATGGGAACCCCCCCGGTGCTGAGCGAGCTGCCCACAGCAGCTGACAGAGAGGATCCCACGGCTGTGTTCTGAGGGAAAGAGGTGAGGATGGGGCCCGGCAGGGTCACCACCACCGGAGAAGCCTCGATGGCCACCGTGGAGTCGGCGCAGCGGGCGAAGCAGGGCTCACTGCAGCTGCTTGCCAGTGGGGTTGGGCCACAGGTGCCACAGGAGCGTGGAGGACAGGGCCTGAAGCAAGACATCTCTCGGTGAGGGAGGCAAAGCTGAAACACAGAGCAGAGAGGAAACATGGATCTCAACACCACCTTGCTGTCATTCACCTCCATTTCTTCTAGTGAAGATTGACACAATGCTCCCAGCATGCATGGGCTGGGCTGGGCAGGTGTCTCAGTAATCACCTTCAGTTATAGCACAGCCTGCAGCTGCAGCTCCCACAACCCTCATAGTTCAAGTTACAAAACACAGGAAGGTTGATCCTCTTTTGGGACAGGACCCTATGCAGTAGATTGAAAGCACCTACCAGAGGACTGATCATAACCCATCTGCAGGACAAACATATCTGCACTGAATGGACTTGGTGATTTCCATTGAGAGAATCTGCTGCAGGCCCAAATTCAAGCTGAGGCAGCCCAAGCACCAATCTCAGCAGCCACCTTGGCAGCAGCTCAGCCCACAGCCAGGGATGGCGCAGGCTCAGGCTTACCTCGTTTCTTGTGGAAAGGGAAGCAAGAGAGGAGGATGCAGAGCCTGGAGCAGCTCAGGCTTTTATGCTGTGTCCCTGATGCCTGCAGGGCCACAAACATTCCTTGTGCATGAAGCATCTGAACACCTTGGAGCCGCTACTGACGGAGGTCCCGCTGCTGACCGAGCCCTCGCCTCTTTCATATGAAATGTTTTGTTTCCACTTCATACTGCCTAGAATTATAGCATGAAGCATAGAATGGCTTGATAATTGGAATGGACCTTAAAGATCACCTGTCCTGCTGTAGGTAGGGACATCTTCTACTTGATTAGGCTACTAAAAATGTTCTTAAAACCTGGCCTTGAACATTCCTGGGGAGGGGGCATCCACAGCTTCTCTGGATGAAGTGTTCCAGTGCCTCACCACCATCACAGCAGGGTATTTCTTCCCAATATCTAATATCAGTCTTCCCTCTTTCAGTTTGTGACTAGTAGGCCTTGTCCTGTCATTGCAGACCCTGATAAAGGGAGTGGTACAGTTTCTTTCCTCTTACTTTGCTATCCCACACACCTGAGGAAACTCTTCTGTTATTGTCGTGTCCTTGGCCCATTCATTTCCAGCTGTGCCTTGGCTTTCCTGATCCCCTTCTTGCACGCCCAGCGCATTTCCCTACAATCTCTCCAGGATGTGCATTGCTGCTTACACTGCCAATGATGTTTGGTTTGGTGTCTCAGTTTGGCTAGGACTTCATCAAGGTGGCCTCCTGACTCCCTGGCCTGAGTTTTTCATGACAGGATTGAAAGCTCTTGTGCTCTAAGAAAAATGTCTTTCAGTGTGTAACAGTGTGAGCTGAAATCCCCTCACACCGACAATAACCAGGCTAGCTCAGTCTGGAAGCAAATGAAAGCTGTATTTAGAAGCAAATCTACAATCTATGGTGAAATGCAATGTATGTACACTAATGCATGCAGCATGGGTAACAAACAAGAGGAGCTGGAAGCCTTGGTACAGAAGGAAAACTATGATGTTTTTGCCATCACAGAAATGTGGTGGGATGACTCTTACAACTGGAGTGCTGTAATCAAGGGCTACAGACTCTTCAGAAGAGACAGGAGAGGGAGAAGGGGTGGAGAAGGTGGCCCTGTATAGTAGGGAGACTCTGGACGTCATGGAGGTTGAGACTACAGATGATCAGGTTAGTACCTATGGGTAAGAATTAGGGGGAAGGCCAACAAGCCTGACATCCTGGTTGGAGTCTGTTATAGACCACCTAATAAGGAAGAAGAGGTTGATTTAATTTTCTTCAAGCAGCTGGAGGCTGCCTCAAGACCACTTGCCCTTGTTCTTGTGACCTGCCAGACATCTGCTGGGAATTGAACACTCCAGAGAAGAGGCAGTCTAGAAAGTTCCTGGAGTGTATGGAGGATAGCTTCTTATCCCAGCTGGTTCGTGAGCCTACCAGGGGTTCAACACTGCTCGACTTGCTGTTTACAACTAGAGAAGAGCTGGTGGGAGATGTGGTGGTGGGAGGCTGCCTGGGGGTCCAGTGACCACGAAATAATTGAGTTTTCAATATATGGTGAAACCAGGAGGGGCAGCACCAAAACCTCCACCCTGGACTGCTGAAGGGCAGACTTTGGCTTATTCAAGGAACTAACTCGGAAAGTTCCTTGGGAAACTGCCCTTAAAAACAAAGGGATCCAGGAGGGCTGGACTTCAAGAAAGAACTCTTGAAGGTGCAGGCACAGGCTGTGCCCATGTGCCAGAAGAGGAGCCGACGAGGGAGACAGCTGGTCTGGATAAGCAAGGAGCTTCTAAAGGAATTAAAGGAAAAAAAGAGGGGGTATCACCTTTGGAAAAAAGGGGAGGTATCCCAGGATGAGTTTAAGGATGTTGCTAAGTCTTGTAGGAAAACATTAGAGAGACAGAATCCCATTTAGAACTTAGACTGGCCACTGCTGTAAAGGAGAATAAAAAATATTTCTACAAATATATTAATGGCAAAAGAAGAGGCAAGGACAACCTCCACTCCTTATTGGATGTGGAGGAAATATAGGAACAAAAGATGAGGATGAGGCAGAGGTACTTAACACCTTCTTTGCCTCAGTCTTCAATAGTGGGACAGGCTGTCTTCAGGACAACTGGCCTCCTGAACTGGCAGATGGAGTCGGGGACCAGTATAGTCCTCCTGTAATCCAGGTGGAAGCGGAAAGTGACCTGCTGACTCACTTGGATCCTCACAAGTCCATGGGACCGGATGGAAACAATCCTAGGGTGCTGAGAGAGCTGTCAGATGAGCTGGCCAAGCCACTCTCCATCATTTATCAGCAGTCCTGGCTCACAGGTGAGGTCCCTGATGACTGGAAGCTGACCAAGGCGATGCCCATCCACAAAAGGGGCCTGCAAGAGGAACCAGAAAATTCCAGACCTGTGAGCCTGACCTCAGTGCCAGGCAAGGTTATGGAACAGGTCATCCTGAGTACAATCACACAGAACCTACAGCATGGATTTAGGAGGGGCAGGTCCTGCCTGACCAACCTGATCTGCTTTTATGATCAGGTTACTGCCTGGTGAATGTGGGGCAGGTTGTGGATGCAGTCTACCTGGACTTCAGCAAAGCCTTTGACACTGTCTGCCACAAGAAGATCCTGGCAAAACTGGTAGCTCGTGGTTTGGACAGATTCACTCTGAACTGGCTGGAGGGCCAGGCCCAGAGAGTGGTGGTGAACAGTGTCACATCCAGTTGGCAGCCTAGTGGTGTCCCCCAGGGATCAGTCCTGGGCCCCATCCTATTCAATATCTTTATTGATCTGGATGAGGGGATTGAGTCCATCATCAGTAGGTTTGAAGATGACACCAAGTTAGGAGCAGGTGGTGATCTGTTGGAGGGTAGAAGGGCCCTGCAGAGGGACCTGGACAGACTGGATGGGTGGGCAGAGGCCAATGGGATGAGATTGAACAAGGCTAAGTGCAGGGTTCTACACTTTGGCCACAACAACCCCAAGCAGCACTACAGGCTGGGGACAGAGTGGCTGGAGAGCAGCCAGACAGAAAGGGACCTGGGGGTGCTGGTTGCTAGTAGGCTGAACATGAGCCAGCAGTGTGCCCAGGCAGCCAGGAGAGCCAATGGCATCCTGGCCTGGATCAGGAATAGTGTAGCCAGCAGGACAAGGGAGGTTATTCTTTCCCTGTACTCAGCACTGCTCAGGCCACACCTTGAGTCCTGTGTCCAGTTCTGGGCTCCTCAATTCAAGAGAGATGCTGAGGTACTGGAACATGTCCAGAGAAGGGCAACGACGCTGGGGAGGATCCTGGAACACAAACCCTATGAGGAGAGGCTGAGGGAGCTGGGGGTGTTTAGCCTGAAGAAGAGGAGGCTCAGGGGTAACCTCATTGCTGTCTACAACTGCCTGAAGGGAGGTTGTAGGCAGGTGGGGGTTGGTCTCTTCTCCCAGGCAACCAGCACCAGAACAAGAGGACACAGTCTTAAGCTGTGCCAGGGGAGGTATAGGCTGGGTATTAGGAGGAAGTTCTTCACAGAGAGGGTGACTGCCCATTGGAATGGGTTGCCTGGGGGAGTGGTGGAGTCACCATCACTGGAGATGTTCAAGAGAAGCCTGGATGAGGCACTTAGTGCCATGGTCTAGTTGATTGCTTAGAGCTGGGTGATCAGTTGGACTGGATGATCTTGGAGGTCTCTTCTAACCTGGTTGATTCTATGATTCTATGATTATGTACAAATATACACAATCACATTTACAAATATATACAATCAACAGAAAAGTACAACCAAGCTCCATTTGCTTCCCCTGAGGGGACCTCCCAAGGGGCCTCCCCCCCAGCCCCCTTGGCAGAAGGCAGAGAGTTAAAAAGCAGAGAAGCTGTTAAACTTAGCTTGACAAGGTCAGTGTGTTATCTTCAGCCAGAAGAGAAGAAGCAGCAGCCAGACAGAAGCCCAGCAAGTTACAAACTCAGACTCAACTGCCCCAACTTTGTTTTGAGTACTGGTTCTTAAACATTTCTCTCTCTCTCCAATGGAAGTATTTAGAACAATCATTATTTTGCTTTCTTACACCCAGTAGTGGCTTATTTGCGTTCTGCTTGAACTTTGCAAAGAAAAATTAAAGACAGTTTTAAACCATCACACAGTATCATCCTGCAAGGGCTTGTAATGATAGGACAAGAGGAAATGGATTTAAGCTTCATGAGGGTGGATTTAAACTGGGCATTAGAAAGAAATTCTTTGCAGTAAGGGTAACAAGACACCAAAACAGGTGGCCTAGTTTTGTCATGTATGCCACCTCCCTGGAGGTGTTCACAGCCAAGTTGGATGAGGCCTTAAGCAACCTGGTCTAGTGGGAGGGGGGTGGAACTAGATGATTTTACTTTCCAGCACAAAGCCTTCTTCGAATCTATGAATCTCCCAACTCTCCTGTGCTCCTTTACCTCCAAGGGTAGTTTCCCCAAAGATGTGAGAGTCATTGTGATGTGGAAGAGCTGGGAAAACCCTGAATGCCAGACAACCAGGAGTCATTGTGCTGTGGACACTGTGTCCTGGCCTCAGGGGTGTCAGGGATACCAAAGCTCACAGCCCCAAATTGCCTCTTTCTTCCAATGCATTTCCACACCCTGGCACCAATCCTGAAACACCTGGGACTGGATCTGCTCCCTTCCAAGGCATTTCCTTCTGGTGGCTGCTCAAGGGCTCATCTGACTCTCTGCAGCACACAAAAAATGATGTTTTGAAGGCAGCTGTGTAGGCCTCTATTCCAATCCATTGCTCTGAGCAACCCAAACTTCCCAGTCACCTCAGCAGCCTCAGCAGTTACCTCTAAAGCTTTTCCTGTCACCCTGTGAGCACTGCCACTGCCACAGAGGTCACAGTCTTTCGGGCAGCTCATCCAGAGCTGCTCTGTGTGCCCTATCCCTTATTTTCCCAAAAGGAGAGCTGGTGTTTGCTTGCTGCAACTTGTGAGTGCTGCCTTTTGCACTTTTGCAGGGTACCTCCAGCAGAGAGGTCACCTTCTCTCAGACAGCTCATCCAGAGGCATCTCCACTACCATGTCGCTTGGTAGCTTGTCCAGACCCTCTTGCTTCTTCCAACCACACGAGTAGGCTCAGCTTGGGAAGAGAATAGAGCAAAGCAGCATGTAGGAGGGTGATCAAAGAGCTGCCTGTGTCCTTCCCTGGCAGAGACCCACCCCCAAACTGCCCTGTTTGGATCAGCAAGGTCAGCCCAGAGTCTAGAGGCCAGAGGCACAGGGCAGGCAGCCAAAAGCTCCTGGCTCTTTTTGCTGGGTCAAGGATGAGCTTCATTATGGAAGTTCCCATTTCAAAGGGACATCAAATCAATCTCCCAGAGCACCTGGGAGTCATCGTGATGTGGAAGAGTTGGGAAAAACCCTGAGCTGCAGGCAAACATTGAGTGTCACTGCTGCTGTGGACTTCAATGGCCGTGGTGGCCTGGCCTCAAGCGTGCCAGGGATACCAGAGCTCACAGCCTCATTCCTGCCACAATGCTACTTTCTTCCAGGGCATTTCCACACGTGTCAGCCCCATTTCTGAAGCACCTGGGGCTGCTCTGCCGCCTTATGCTGCTGCTGTCTTCCTTTAGCCCTGGTGTCAGTTTCAAGGAGATCCCACACAAAGTTTTATCTTTTAGACATTTTGGGTCCAGCCCTCCTTTTACCTATCCTGTATCCCTCAAGATTCAAAATTTGCCCAGGTCATGACTGCTGCTGCAAGGCTGCCTTCACTCTGACCTGCTCTGCTAAGTTTTTCTGCACTAGTAGACAAGAGGTCCAGCAGTGCCTCTTCTCTGCTTGAGTTGTCCCTCTTCCTTGCAGGAAGTTGTCCTCACTGCACTCCACCACTTCCCTGGACTCCTTGCACTTTGCTGTGCCCCTTTCCCAGCAGATGTTCCGGGTCTTCCTGTCAGGATCAGAATCCAGCAAATGTCCTGCTTCAGAACACCAATTCCTTCTGGAGTCTCATGTGTGTGCAGCACAATTTTAAGTGGGTTTGAGTCACAAGGATTGCCTTTGTCACATTGCCCTCTTCATGGACAGCAGCCACAGTGAAACTGGGCCAGGAAGGGCCTTTCAAGCCAGCCCTCAAGTGCTTCCCATGCAGGCATTCAGGTGGACACTGAGATACATTTCTCCCCATGGGTCATTGTAGGCACACAGGACACAGTGAGTAAGTTCAGGCAGAAGGTCAAGACTGCACCATCTCCTGATGCAGAGCAATGCAGCCCTCTGTGCATGTGCTCAGCACAAGGTGTCCCTTCTTTTCCCAAAAGGAGAGTTGGTGTTTGCTTGCTGCAACTTTGAGTGCCACCTTTTGCCCCTTTTGCAGTGCACCTCTCAGGAGAGTCTGGCTCCATTCCTTCCATAACCTCCTTCAGCTGGTGGGAGACAGCAGTGCCACACAGTCCACCCCACCTCACACATCTATGCCAGGATCCACAAACCTACTTCCCTTGACCTTTCTCCGTCCCTATGCCCTGTGCTCCAGCCTTCCCTTCTGCCTGCTCCTCTGCCACTTTCGCTGCATGAGAAATCATCACCAGCTCTCTTGTCCCTGGGACACAAAATGAAGCACACTGATCCACACTGTCTCCTCTGCAGTGCCAAGGGCAGGGCAATGACCCTTTCCCTCCATTTTCGTCGAAGGATCTTTCAAGATGTCCCACTCCAACCATGTATTCACCTGAACAGTGTCTTGAGGTCTGGCCTCCACTCTACCAGTTGAGCCTCCTAGGCCCACAAGTAGGTCACCAGAAGATGAGTGTGATGTTGGCAGCACTGGTGAGCAGATCCCAGTGCTATGGAGAGAGTGATGTTGGCAGCACTGGTGAGCAGATCCCAGTGCTATGGAGGGACTGAGGTCTGGAGGTGGATGTGAAGGATTTGTGATCAAAGAGCTGCCT